>NC_038249.2:14306051-14419583 GCF_000004515.6 Glycine max
CATAACTCATTAATAACAATGGGTGATTTCTGATTATTTAATATAAAATTATTTTACATTGTGAAGGATCATTAAACTCTAAAAATATTCTTAATTTTTGATGATATAATTAAGTTTGTAATATATCAATTTTAACTAATGATAAAATAAAATAAATTAAAAAATAATTTCTATTTTGATATAGTTTTATAATAAAAAAGGATTTTCTATTCTTTTACTTCCTACCTAACGTAATAAAAATATTTACCGTCAAATTATATATTTATTTTTATTATATTTGAATACAAAACATTAATATTATGATTTTTTAATATATAAACGTTAAATTATGCTAAAAATATAAATATAAAATAACTTTAACTTATTTTTTAAAATTTATTTAAAATTATTTTTAAATTAAAAATGAGATTAATTATATATATATATATATATAAATGTAAAAAAATAATATATACTATTAACTAATTGGAAATATCAAATGAGTTACTATTCATTTTATTTTACAATTTGTAAGTGTTTTTATACATTATGAGAGCAAATTATAATTCTACATTACATTAAACTTTTCTTTTTCTCAACAATATTATTGATATAAAATATTCAGAAGGAGAAGTAGGAAATCATAAACACATTCAAAATAAATATTTTCCTTCTAACCTAATTTATTTGTTAATCAACTTAAAATTCGAACCTAAACAGTGTTGGTTACATTAAAATTAATGGTACTATTAGGTTTGGATTCTTTGAAAAATGTATTTTAGCCCTTGTTTTTACAGTGAGAGTCGGGCAAACAGATAATCCAGTTTCAAGCTTAACATGACATGATGACATAGGAGTAACCAGTGAAATTTCATGCACCGATTTGGGGTTCTCAATAACAAACTGCGTATGAGAGGGTCTAACGAAAGGAAAGTGGCCCATTTGCTCTGCTAGTTCTTCCGAATCCGATCTCACCAGTCACCACCCTTTATCGATATCTATCTCAATTTGAGCCGTGAATCATCATCGTCTACATTCATAAAATCATCACAAACCACTCTTCTCTCCGAAACGCAATTCGACCAAGTGAGTACTTTCCCTGTCTGTCTCTGAAGAAAACCAATTCTGGGTACTGGGTAGTTTAGTCATTAGTGACAACATCCGTTTCTGTTTCAAAAAATCTGATTTTGTCGTGGGTTTTGTTTCTTACGGACCCCTTTTTCATTATTTTTATTAATTACTTAAGAATTTGTTTCAGGAATTTGAAAGTTTCTGATTATGACTAAGCCCAATTCTTCTCTGCAAACTTACCTGGATGTGGGGAATTTATCACTGTGTATCACGTTTGCATTCCCATGAACACTTTGAATCCCAACCCACCAACCAGAATGTTGTCTAAAAGAAAACCCCTTTACAGATTTCCACTCATTCCTGTTTTTGCCCTTGTCATATGCCTCTCCTTCTTGGTTTTGTATCGCTACTATGCAAAACCTGATTCCCAGTTCAATGGATTGTCCAAAACTTCAACAATGTCACATGCCCCTCAATGCTCCGGGCAAGCCCTCGCCTTAGGGGAGAAATTCGTGTGGTATGCGCCTCACAGCGGGTTCAGCAACCAGCTTTCGGAGTTCAAGAATGCTGTTCTGATGGCGGGGATACTGAATCGGACTTTGGTGGTTCCTCCCATTCTGGATCACCATGCTGTTGCCCTAGGTAGCTGTCCGAAGTTTCGCGTAGTGGATCCCAAGGATGTTCGAATTTCTGTTTGGGATCATGTGATTGAGCTTGTCCAGAGTCGAAGGTTAGTAGGTTTTGTCACTTGTTGTCAATTTATGATTTGTGTATTTGTGAAATGGCTGGTGAAGAAGGTTGGAAGCAATTTATGAGAGTGTGGACATACATGTTAGTATGATCAAGATGAGATTGAATGGATCTATTAAAATTTGATTTTACTTAAAAGAAACAAGAAAGATAATAAGTTTGTTGTGTTCTCTTTAAGTCTTAATAAATGATTAGTCCCAGGTCATAATTTATTTAGCATAAATTTGAGTGAAGTTGAAGTTCTGGTCCAAGAGGTATAATATCCAATGCATCAACCATAGTTATTTTGTATCCTTCTTCTTCTTTGTGTGAATTTTTTTTATCATACCTATTATAGCATTATAAACATTAATAATACTCTGCTCCCATCAAGATAAATCTGTCCCCTTCCCCTATTCCTGCCAATGTATGTAGGATATTTTAAGAAATGACATATCTCTTAATAGTCGGATTCAGGGAAAGAATAGGGATATTTTAAGCTATTTCCATTACAATCAGAGATACTGACCACTTTGCTCTTTTCTATTACATGATTTTCACATTGCAAAATTATTTCTACCAGTTGCTTGCTTTTTGGTTCATATATAATTGATAAGGTTTCCTTTTGTATCATGATAACGGCGGCTGTAACTTTCAAAGGCATGAATACCTTTCTTCCATGGTTTCTGTCTGATGGAATTTTATATTTGAAACTGCAGTTCACTTGGTTAACTGTATGAATTTATTTGTTGATTTTTCTCGCAGGTATATCTCCATTGCTGAAATTATAGATGTCTCATCATTAGTTTCTCCCTCTCTTGTTCGAGTGATTGATCTTAGGGATTTTGTGTCAATATGGTGTGGCATCAGCTTAGATTTGGCTTGCGTAAAAGATACAAAGTTGCAGTCCTCTGTTTCTGAAAGCCTAAAACAATGTGGATCTCTGCTAGCTGGGCTCCATGGTAGTATTGAAAAGTGTATATATGCCGTCAATGAAGATTGCAGAACTACAATATGGACTTTCCATACAGATGGCCATGAAGACGGAAAGTTAGATTCATTCCAAGCGGATGAACAACTGAAGCAAAAAAAGAAAATATCATATGTTCGGAGACGGAAAGATGTATTTAAGACTCTTGGACCTGGTTCTGAAGTTGAATCAGCCTCACTGCTAGCATTTGGAAGCCTGTTCTCTGCCGCATACAAAGGTTCTGAACTATATGTTGATATTCATGAATCTCATCAGGATCAGAGGTTTCGATCATTGATGGACAAGATTAAACATCTTCCATTTGTCCCAGAAATTATGATTGCTGGAAAGCAGTTCGTTAAAGAAACCATAAAGGCTCCATTTCTTTGTGCACAACTTAGACTGTTGGACGGGCAGTTTAAGAATCATCAAAAGGCTACCTTTCACGGATTAAGGCAAAAAATCGAATCTTTGAGGAAGGAAGGCCCTCTACCCGTTCATATTTTTATAATGACTGATCTTCCTGGAGATAATTGGACTGGTACTTATTTAAGTGATTTAATTAGTGACAAACATAACTATAAGGTACATTTCTTGAAAGAGAATGATAAGTTGGTTAGGCGAGCAGCCATAAAACTCATGGCAGCGGGTCATGGACAGAGGTTCATTTCAAATTCAGATAGTACAATTAGTAAAAGGTATTGTTCCAGTCAGAGACTACCAGATCTACTTCTTTATGTTGAGCAGACTGTATGTAGCTGTGCATCTCTTGGTTTTATTGGAACTCCTGGATCAACAATTGCTGAAAATATAGAACTAATGAGAAAATTTGGCTCAAGCTCCCAGCAATGTTGATGGCTTTGTGGAAAATAACTTATGTTAATAGGGTTTTGTGGATTGATGGGGTGAAAGTTCAATCATGTTTGTACCCAGGAGATGATTGAATAAGCCAAGTTCTGAGTTATCTATTCTTTTCCCAAATTTTGACGACTAGTCAGCTATGCCAAACATCAGTCATTTCTTAGGAGACAGACACTCAAATGTCAAGGGCATTGTTCTTATTTTTGGTATGAAACTCTGCTATGCATATTGTTTCCAAAAGGTTAAGGGTTGTTCATCTTACTGCCTAATTGAAAAAACTTCTTTCTTTTCCAACAAAAATAGCAATTTCTTCACAATAAAGAAGCACTTTTACAAAGCACCTGAAAATTACATTTTTTTTCCTTCTAAAAACTGAAATTGTCAGCCATTCCAAGCATACTTTCTTGATGCAAAAAAGCACTTCTGTTTTTTTCTCTGTTTTTCTTACAAAAATAGTTAATTCGGGCTCGCCCTTATTGTTTGGTAATTGATATACCCAAAACCAAAAGTATGAATGAAGGAGGAAATATTAATTTAAACCATGAAGGAAATTAGCACTTTGTGAGATTTCTGTTAGCTTTGTTATTCTTACATGCTTTATTTTACTGAATGCATGGGTAGTTAGTTACATGGGGGGGATTTGACTTTGTTTCTTGCTCCTCTTTTCACCTATGCGACATTTAACTAAAGGCAGTGTACTAAGTTGTCACTGTTTGGACCATAACATGCCCTTTTGCCTCCCCAACTAGCCAACCCACCTTTTCCTCTTCTATCTTGAGTTGTTGCGGAGCTGGTAACCTTCTCTATGACTTCACAATGGTTCCGATGCCTAAGCATTTCAACTGTATTGAGCAAGTTGAGTATTTTGCTTCTTCATACCACTAAATTTCTTCCTCATCAAGGTGAAGAGGCATGTTAATTTACAACTATATGAAGTATGAATGTGTAGTCTCTTTTGAATTATAAGGTAAATGGGTAAGTCTGTAATTGATTATGAGTTAAAATATGTTTTTCGTTCTTATAAAATTGAAAAAGTCTGGTTTTCATTTCTGTAAAAATTTTGATATGTTTTTCATCGTTACAAAATTAAAACTATTACTTTGGTCTGGACGTAGGTTCAAGTAACCCAAGCCTATACACAAACCTACATGGCAGGTTATGTTATTTTTTTCAACTTTTTTACATTGGTTATAACAGTAATTGATGTAGAAATCCAAAGGCATGCCACCTCGACTCCTCCAATGATCCAACTCTGCTAGTCTGATCGTCATCTTTTTTTTGTCAACCTCAACATTTCTTTCATTCCCCGCCCACCACACCACCTCTCTTGATTTCACCCTGCCACTGATATGAGGCTTAGGGATTCAAAAGAAGAAAACTCAAACAACTTGATGTTTCAAAAGTCACATATTATGATTTGGGGATTAGGGATTCCAGAAAGCGGGATAGCGGTAGATTTGGTCTAGGACAGTGGCTGAGCCCAGAAATGCAACGGCGAGAACGTTCAGATCCAAATTGCACACCTTGGAGTGTTGTCGCCACCCCTGACCTGAGTCTGGTGCACGTCGTCGCCCCTTACCTCGACCATGGAGACTCTTTTCCAACAATTTTATGTTCCCTAATTTCCCTTTTTTTTTCCTATGTTAGTTCTCTGTAGAATTATTTTTTGGAATGCATTTAAAATGTATTTCAGAAAGTTTTCCAGTTTCTTGACATAATATGTGCGGTAGAAACTATGATTATGTGAACTTCCTAAACCAATGGAGGCTTCCATTAGAACATTATGAGAAGAACCCCTTGTGTTTGTCGTTGTGGTTGTGTCAATTTTTTTGTATGGCTTTACTTTGTCAATGATGTTCGGTGGATGAATGGACATTGTAGAAGGAATTAAGCAAAAAATCTTCATAGACTACCCATGCAAAACAATCGAGAAAGGAGAGAGAATATGAGAGAGAAACTAATAATAGAGTTACATGTGACTCATTTTTATGGTTAGATGTCAGAGAAATAGGTTTGGATGACTCCAAATTTAATTCTGGGTGAAAAAGTGATACATTATAATTTTATAGGAACAAAAAATGGACCTAAAATTTTACAAGGATAAAATCATACTTTTTTAACATTAAAGAGACAAAAAACATATTTTAGGGGGTGTATTGGATTGGGATTTTGAGAGAATATTTTGACAAAAACAATCTTAGTTTTGAGTCTAGAATTGATTTTGGATATATTTTTACATATTTGGTTTCATAGTGAAGAAGAGTTCATAATTGATTTTAGCAGTAGTGAAGCTTGACAAAAAAATTTTGGAGGGACAAAGTTTGATAATATAATTTTTTTAATGGTGATTTTAATCATTTAATGATATTATTTAAATATTTATGATTTTCTTAATTAATTGATTTTTGTCATTATGTTTGGCTTTGTGTTTATGTAAAGAAAACAAAACATTTGGTTTGTTTCCATTCTCTTTCATTATATTAATAAAATCAAATTATAATTTTTAGAAGGATACAAAGCATAATATAAAAATCACATTCTATCCTATCCTATGGTAACACATTTTGTCCAACACAACTAAGAAAAACACAAAACCAACAAACTCTAGAAACAACTACAACAAACATATAAATAATGGAAATTGGACCCGATAAGTAAAAAAATTTATTGTTTTTAAAATCAGATTGATGATTGAACCGATAAAGATATTGATTTAAGATTTAATATTATATGATGTTTTAAGTAATAAAAAAATTTAAACTTATAAAAAATCAATATCTAAAAAATTATAAATTAGTATAAATAACTAAATTTTATATTTCATAAGATAAAAAAAATCTAATAATAATTTTAAAAAATAGTTGATACTTATGTGAAGTATTTAAGAATGTATTTTTATTTATCTTAAAAATATTTTAGATTAAATAAAAAATGAAAAAACTAGAAAGACCACTTTAATACCAATTTTGGCCAGTTTTATACCGATTTGATCAGTTTTAAGACACTCCAATTTTAAACCGGATGACCAGTTTCCAATTTAACCGATTGAACCAATCAATCCAATTTTAACAACCTTGAAAAAATAGGTGTTTTGTGCAATCAAATTTAAAACAGATTAGCATCAAGATTGGAACAAAAAAAGCTAAAAACATTTGATACACGGTTTGAAAACAACAAACCATAACCTACATACTAACTTAAAACATGATGAATGAACCTATAAAGATAATTTAAGATTCAATGATTCAACCGTAATTGATTCGTGGTTGAACCGTTTTACCTTTAAAATTATATAATGTTTTAAGTATTAAAAAAAATTTAAACTTATAAAAAATCAAAATCTAAAAAATTATAAATTAGTATAAATAACTAAATTATCTATTTCATAAGATAAAAAATCTAATAATAATTGAAAAAATAATTAATACTTGTGTAAAATATTTAAGAATGTATGTGTATTTATCTTTAAAATATTTTTGATTAAATAAAAATTGAAAATACTAAAAAGACCAGTCCAATATCAATTTTGGCCGATTTTATACCAATTTGACCCATTCTTAAATGCTCCATTTTTAAGAGTCTATGCAATCAAATTTAAAACAGATTAGGATCAAGATTGGAACAAGAAAAGCTAAAAACATTTGTTACACAATTTAAAAACAACAAATAACCTACATACTAACTTAAAATCAGCTATGAATGAATATTAATTTAAGATTCAATGATTCAATCGTTCATTAAACTGTTTTACCATTAAAATTATACAATATTTTAAGTATTAAAAAAAATTAAACTTATAAAAAATCAAGATCTAAAAACTATAAACTAATATAAATAACTCAATTATATATTTCATAAGATAAAAAATCTAATAATAATTGAAAAAATAATTGATACTTATCTAAAATATTTAATAATGTATTTTTATTTGTCTTTAAAATATTTTAGATTAAATAAAAATTAAAAATTCTAAAAAAAACCAATCCAATACCAATTTTGGCCAATTTTATACCAATTTGACCAATTCTCTCAATTGCTCCAATTTTAAGAGTCTTCAAATCAATCACCTAGCTAAGTGACTAGTCCTCAATTTGTAAATCATGCAGATTTTGATGATGTAAAAAAGAATTTGCTTGATAATGAGTGGTATCGTCAAAAAGGGGAAGAATGTGAATCATGCATGCTTTGATGATGTCGAAAAGAATTCACTTGATGATGATTGGTCATCATCAAAAAGGGGGAGAATGTGAATGTATGAATACATAATTTTGATGATGTCAAAGAAGAATCAAACAAGGTTGCTTCAAAGGTTAAGCATTGCTTCAAAAAGTAAAAGAGAGATATTTCAAGAGAACTTCATTGTCAAATGATCTATCAACAACTCTTGGGCTAACACTTGCAAATCTATTGAGAGTTCATCCATGAACTTCAAATTGTATTTTTCACTGGTAATCGATTACAAGTTTCTGGTAATCGATTATACAATTATATTTTGAAGGGTCATGACTTTTGAATTTGAATTTTAAGAGTTCCGTTACTGGTAATCGATTACAAACATCCGATAATCGATTACAGGTTTAAAATTCAAATTCAAAACTCTTTTTAACATCTATTTTTCAAAATTGTCTTCTAGTAATCGATTACACTGCCTGGTAATCGATTACCAGAGCCTTGGATGTCTTGAAAACACTTTGTTTTGAGGCAAAGCTTGATTTTGAGTTAATCTTGGAGCAAGGCTTTGTTTGTTGAAGCAACCTTGTATTAATCTTGAAGCAATGCTTAACCTTTGAAGCAACCTTGTTTGATTCTTCTTTAGCATCATCAAAATTATCTATCCGTATAATTTACTCCTCCTTGATTTTACAATGATTGCTTATATGAGATAGTTGAATATTTCATATATAAAAAACTGTCTCATAAAAAATAGATAATTTTCCCTTACTATCTTATCTTTTATCTATCTCTCCCCCTTTGTCAACATAAAAAACAAATCATGAGCAGAGAAGAGAAAACCATTCAGTAATTTATAATGAATTAAAAGATTAGAGAATGTCATACCGTACAAGTATCATTTCATAGCCTAAAAGAAAATGTTACCGCTTGTTGCAGTATATGAGAGTCAAGTGATACCAAAAACAAAAATACATATCCAGTATAAAACAATCAAAATATATAATAATTAAAAAAACAATCATCAAAAGTAATCAATAATCAACATAAACTTCAAACACAATCATCAAAGACAATCAACATAACTCTCAAACACAATCATCATAGACAATCAAAAACTCAATCAAAAGCAATCATAAAAAACAATCATCAAAAGTAATCAATAATCAACATAACCTTCAAACACAATCATCAAAATCAATCATCAAAGACAATCAATATAACTCTTAAACACAATCATCATAGACAATCAAACATAATTATCAAAAACAATCAAAACTCAAGTAGAAAACAAGAATAAAAACTCAATCCAAAAATTAACAATCATAAGCAAAAATAATAAAAAATAGACAAACATTAAAATCCTCTTGTTGGATAAGTGGTCTTTATCACATAATTGATGAATACTTAATAAACTATGCTTAATATCATCAATAAGTGAAGCATTTTCTATGGAGTTAGAGGAATTTGTACCTATTTTTTCAATTCCAACAATTTTACCTTTATTTGTTGTCTCCATAGATCACATGTTCACTATTTTTGGGAGAAATATGAATAATCTTTGATGCATCTCCTGTCATGTGTTTAAAACATCTGTTATTTATGTACCAACTCTTCTTCAAAGAAACATCTTCATCACTTTCATAATTTTTGGCCATCAGACTCAAGTTCACAACTTCATTTTCTGAATCTTCAGATGAATCCATATCATTGTCTTCCCAAGTGATGTAAGTCTTCTTTTCTTTCTTATCATTGAAAGGTTTCTTTTCAATTTTTTCTATTCTTTTTCTGAAATTTGGGCAATCAACTCTCAGATGTCCTGGTTGATTGCATTCATAACATTTTGGGAATAAGGAGGAATCTTCTCCTTTCTTCTTTCATCATCATCCCATTCTTCTCTAAGTTTTTCTATAGTTGCATTTTCTACTACCATTGAAGGAATGAAGGGACCAAATTCAATGACTTCCCATATATTTAAATGTATGGCTTCAATAAAGATCTGCATTCGGGTTTTCCAATAGTGATAACCCTCGCCATTGAAAACAAAAGGCCTATTAATAGAATTTTCCTCAGGAAATGGAAAGTTAGATGAGGCTATATTTATTCTTGAAGTTTTTAAACTTTAGACAAGAATTCCGCTTTGGTACCACTTGTTAGACAAGTGGCCTCAGTATCTTAAGAAGGAGGATTGAATTAAGATACAAAACTTTGCCAAATTAAAATTTTAACTCTCTTTTGGATTAACAATGCACTCTTAATATGAATTACCCAAAGAACAATTCAAAATAAACTTCTTTAAAATATAAGATAAATTGCAATAATTAAAAGAAATTTAAGGGAAAAGAAAATGTAAACTCAATTTTTATACTGGTTCGGCCACGCCCTGTGCCTACGTCCAATCTCCAAGCAACCCGCTTGAGATTTTCACTATCTTGTAAAAAGTCTATTACAAAGTCTGAATCACACAGGGACAACCCTTCCCTTATGTTCAGACATCCTTACAATTTAAGAGACCATCCGTCTCTTAAACAATTCCCTTTGAATAAGAAGAAGAATAAGTTTATCTCTTTAAGAGAAGGATTTTACAATTGAAGATCGATCAAGATTCCTTATTAAATTTGCAAGTGTTTGGGCCAAGGAATATTTTGAGAGTTATAAGACAATTTGGTTTTGAGAGGATAAGACAATGATGTTTAGAAAAGCTCTCTTAGAAATTTCGTGTCCTAATTCACCTATTTATAAGCCTTTGATGATCATTCAAAAATTTCTTGAACAGTTGTGACTCTTGAGAGTTATTTTCAAAAATTTCTTAATGATAATCGATTACATAAATGTGATAATCGATTACTTTTTGAAGAGTTATGACTCTTTAGACTTGAAATTTGAATTTTAATGTCTGGTAATCGATTATACACAAGTTGTAATCGATTACAGGCTTTAAAATTTAAATTCAAATTTCTAAAGACTGTTATAAAACATTCAAAACTTTTGGTAATCGATTACATGCTTTAAATTTTAAAGGAGATAAATCTTTCTGTTCTTCTCAGAAAGTAAATTCAAATTATATTATCCACTCTAAAGAATAAAAATCTTTCTGTTCTTGTCAAAAAATAAATTGTAATCAAGAGATTGATTGTCTCTTGAATTGTGAGTTTTCTTATTACAAAGGAAAATGATTCCGTGGGTGTTCAGAAGTTGTAAATTTTTTTTTACAAAGATAATGAAAAATCTTAAGTGAATTGCTTGAGAACTGAACATATCGAATCGGTATAAATCGAGTTTACATTTCTCTCTTCCCTTATCTCATTTATGTTATTGCAATCAATTTTATCTTGCATGTTTAAAAAACCGCATTCTAAGCCTCTTTTAGAATGAAGTTAAAAGTTTGATAGTGAAAATTGTAAGACTTAATTTACCTCGTCTTAAGCTATTGAGGCCACTTGTCCAACACAATTCAACTGATTGAACCAATCGATCCAGTTTTAACAACCTTGAAAAAAAATAGATGTTTTGTGCAATCAAATTTAAAACAGATTAAGACCAAGATTGGAACAAGAAAAGCTAAAAAAAACATTTGATACTCGATTTAAAAACAAACAAACCATAACCTACATACTAACTTAACCACCGAGAAAACTGTCACCTAATCCATATGTTGATTGTCTTATCACAATGCCCATAAGAGTCTGAGTTCAAGTCCGGTACACAAACTTAACCACCAAAGAACATTTATACAATTTAAAAAACAACAAACCAAAACCTAGATAATAACTTAACCACCAAGGAGCGAGTTCGTTAATGTTAAAATAAAGGGTATGTTTGAATTCTCGTTCATTCATTTTAATACTCAGAAACACGAATAGAATTGCAATGAGTAGTAGAAATGAGTAAAAACCAAATACTCTCATACATGTCTAGGAACAAAGAAAACGAACTTTTCGTCATTGCTGCTTTACTTAATAATTCCATCACATGGAACAAGACCAATGATATATATGAAACCCGAGTCATTTCAATAAAGTCAGCATCATGAAATGAACACAATAATAAAGATAAGAGAACGATTATGAGCAGTAATTTCATTAATCGAAACCCACACAATAGCACAGAACAACAAACCTATGAATCAGCTTAGTTTGGCCATCAAGCCACACCAACATTGTCAAGAGGTTCAATTGCACAAGAAACAAAGTCCACTGGACTAAAACAATGCAGCTATCTATTTTACACATGATACATCACATGGTAGGTTTGAATCACAATGATGAATTAGTTCCCTGGAGGACCACCAAAGAGGTAATTCAAGGAAGATCCGCCACCTGGGGCAGCATGAACCTTGGTAGATGGCCGATCCTGCACCCAACACAAAACAACAATTAAGAACAATTCCTCGGTACCATAAGAAAAGCTCATTCCTAAAGCATCAAACCAATTCTTTAATGTAAAAGAAAGGTGGTTACAGTTAGCTGTGCTAGCTGTTGGTTTAGTACTTTCTCTCCATGTAAAAATTCCTAACAATTCACTATGCTGAAAAGTATATTAAATTGCATTATCAAACACCTCTGCTGGCTTCACTTAACACTCAAACAAAAGGAGGATCTGGTGCACAAGGCTCCCAACTAGTGAGGTGTGGTCTAGGGAAAGGTAAATGTACATAACCTTGCCCTTGGAAGCAAAGACCTATCGGTCCCAAGGCAGCAACCTTACCATTGCACCAAGGCTCACCCTCTCACTTAACTCATATTACAACTGTATTTACATTAAAGATCAACATGATACACAAAGACTTCCATGATCAACAAAGCATTAGGCATGAAATCATAAGGAAAATTTCTTTTGGAAGCCACCATAAAAAACAAAATATGAAATTGCTACATGCAACACTAATAAAATACAGGAGTAGAACCAATTTCTGTAGCACATGTCATCAAGTAAAATGAGATATCACACGTGCACTTACAGACAGAAAAAGGAAGATGGTACATATAACTCTAAACAGGACTAGGGAAGGAGATAAAGAAATATTAATTCTTAAGGATTAAGGTTGCTTTGTTAGGTTATTCGTCAGTCAAAACCCAATAATTCGGATTACATAAACTACTGATTTTCAAGTACAGTACTCATAATCCAAGCAACATAAACAAGAAAATTAAGAAAACAAGCATAAAGTGCATATTATATCTTATGGATATGCAAGAACAGGAGAAAGAATTCTTGTTACTCCAACATCTCACTAACTTGCATGGTAATAGGATTGCCCACAATGTAGCACTACTGCAGTTCGAAATTCTGTTTTACTTTTTAGAGTTTGTTTTGTCCCAAAACTTGTGAACACTAACTTTGCACCTTCATTACTTTTTACTGAATATTACTAGAAATGGTATGCAAGAGGAGGAGACTCCAATCCTTGTCTACTTTACTATTAAGCTTTCTAGTATTTCCTAGGTTAATGTAAGTGGAAACAAACAAGCATATTAAGAGCAGATATGCAGAAAATAGCAAGAGCTAATTACATAGTACAATTAAAATTAAAATAATCATAATAGATAAGTTGAGAAGGGCAGTACAGTAAGAAAGTTGCCACAGTTTTGCCCATCAGCACGATGGTAATTGTTTTTAAGACTTCCAGGAATTCCAGCTGGAATTTGCTTATCAATTGGTGATGATGCAGGTGCTGGTGCTGGTGCTGGTGCTGGACTTTGCTTATCGACTGGTGGTGAAGGAGCACTAGCATTTTGAGTGCGAGCACCATTTGCAGGCTGACTGTTTGCACTGCTGGCAGGCACCCCACTGCCAAAGAGATAACCTAAGGAACTCTGACCACCACCAGCACTGACCCCACGACCCATTTCCCGTCTGTTTGGAGTGGCTAAACCTATATAGCAGCACAACATTTTTTGTCACAAGAAATTCCACAACCAACATTCACGGAATAACAAAACAATAGCTTCAGCAGACAGAACCAAGAGCTATCAGAACTCAACAAAAAGAAACCATTATCAACAGTGGATACCATATTCAAATCCTTGGAGTATTTACCAAGCACCCCAAAGTAAATAAGTTGATTAGTTTTTAATGCACACAGATGATTATTTTACATTAATAAAGAACATTTATAAAGTTTCAATTACATACAGCCTCCATCTTTCATCTTTCAATTACATACACGGGTAAGCTTATCAGTGTGCAGAATGGAAAAAGCCGTTGTCAAAAATGAAATAAATAGGGAAATGAAAAGCTTGAGGATTGGGAAAATTTAAATCAATGCATATAGCGGTCATCCAAATGATTCAAAAGGTTTTCATATCCCTTACTTCGAAGAGCAGAACCAAGATGAATAAATATTACTATTTTACTATTTCTTTTCATGCGTTAACATTTTGTGTAGAACATTTGCAGGATACTTTGAAACTAAATAGCCATTTTTTACAAAAACATAAATCTCCTTTTCATTTTCCTTCATCTGCATATATCCTCTTCAAGAGGATAAAATTACTGAGAAAGATCAGACGAAACGTGAAACTCAGACACATTTCTTCTATACCCTACAATGCAATAAAAACTTCATCCGATTGCATCCCTTCTAGTTCCATCTTTATACACTTCTTTCTTCACAGATCAAGCAAGCCCAAAACCATTTCAGGACCAGGCCCTTTTGATCTAGCTATTTCTAAAGTGCATGGACTCAAAACACTTAAAAGACACAGAATGGAATAAGAAAACCAGTGAGATCAGATGCTAAATCTGAGAACAAGTGACCAATCAACAAATCAAAGCTAAACAAGCAATCTTTAAGCGATTCAAGCATAAAAAAACACAAACAAGAACACGCCACAACAAGATTCACAATCCAACACACACTCATCAGTCCAAACTAATTAAAAACAAACAAATCTAACATTGGAAAAAGAAAAAAGAAAAAAAGAAACCCCACTAACTTTTTTAGCCTCAAAATGAAAAGATAAAATAAACCCAACAAGCATGCAAGAAAAAAAAACGTACCAGAAAATAAAAAAATAAAATAAAACAAAACAAAACATAATGAGTTAACTAGGAACATCATCATCAGACAATAGAAAACAGCACATGAAACATAGATGATTAAAACCCAGAAAGGAAAATAAGGTAGCACATGGTGTGGATCGAAATGGAAAAAAAGAAAGGAGTGAGATCTGAAGTTTTTTTTTTTTCTTTTCGTACCTTGTTGCTGCAGAGAAACGACTCACTCACTCGCTGACAGCAACTGAGTCGGTGACGTTAGAAGCGAGGCTTAACCCACTATGTAACAGCTATAAGAAAAACTGATATTTATAAGAATAAATTACATTCACACTCTTTACGTTTTTTCTTAAATTACATCAAATATCCTTTCTTTTTTTATATTACTTTCAGTCCCTTCTCTTAAAGTTGTGTTAATTAAAATATCAAATTATTCTATTATCTTTATTAAATACTTAATAATAAATAAAACAATTGATCTTAGGAATTAACTTTTTTTACCAATTTTTTTTAATGATTAACTCTTATTTGCCAATAAAGAAAACACTGTTTTTCATTGAGCCAATCAAAAATAAATATTTTAAAAAAAGAAGTTAAAAATACTAAAATTTAAAACAAAATATTGAACCAATAGATATGGCTGAAAATACGTCCACTAAAAATATAGCAACTAAATAACTCAATACACATAAAAAATTGAAATAAAAAGCAGAAAAAATAAGAATATTAACACATACGTACAAACAATATAGATTCACGTCTAATTAGAATAAAAAAAAGTATTAAATTACTTTTAAATTAAAAATGTTATCATGTTCTTATATGAAGTTAAGAGAAAAAAAGATAAGAATATTTTAAACATATATTTGTTAAATTATTAAATGAGAAAATTTGAGTATAATATAAGTTAAACAATTAAATGATTTTTTTGTAAGAGACAAAAAAAATGGGTCTCAAATTAGAAAAATATAAGAAATACTAGTATAATTTACTCTATTTATAAAGAATCCAAATTTATTCAAAAACATAAAAGTAATTATTTTATTTTAAAAAAATGAAATTTTATAGTGTGGTTGTAAAGCAAAGTCAATCAACTGAGCTGGTTTTTGGGCAGACAGCAATATCCATGGATTGGCCATGATCCATGCCTGGCAAACACAATAATGTTCCTCACGTGCATAAGTATTGGTTGTCTTAGACGCCTACTTATGCTAAAAAGGCACAATGAAGGGGTGGTTGTTCCCAAATCTCGATAAAATTTTCCTTCCTCACAACGTTTCATTCATCAAAGATAGCCGTTGTAAAAAAAAAAAAAAAAAAAAGATAGTCGTTACATTTTTGTTAGTATTTCAAAATACAAAGTTACTAAATTAAGTTATTGCTTGATTTAAGGGAATAAAAAACATGTGAAAGTTAATTAAAGTAGAGGAATGTTGAGATGTGAGACGCACATCAATTTTAGAAACTTTCATTTCAAATGCTCTGAAGTGTAATTTAACAAAACACTGCCTAAGTTTCCTATGGAATGGTTTTTAATTTTAAACTTTCATGCTTTTCAAATTTTAAATTCTTATACTTAATTGATCCATAATTTATGTTTTATTTTTAGTTTTTTCTTTCTTCTTCCATTTAATTAGCAAAGTGAGATGGAATTATTCTTTTCATATTCTTTCCATACTCAGGCAGAGGGAGAGAGCGAGTGAGTCATGATGACTCTCAAATTTTTTTCCTATATATATATATATATAAAAACTTTTACTTTATTCGTTCAATATATTTTTCTTTTTATTCATTATTTTTGTACTCAATACAAATATATTTATTTTTTATGTATAAAAATATTAATTATACATTAAATTTCATGTATACATTATACTTTTGATTTTTTAACTAATTTTGTCTCTCAAAATTTGGGCTCCCATCATAATAGCAATAATAATGGTGATATAATACTTATTTTCTCTTACTAAAAAAAAGAGAGAAATCCACTTTTTTTTATTCTATGCATAAGAAACAATTTACTTTTTACAAATCCAATATATGTAATTGTGATGTTATAAGTTTTAAATATGGACTAAAAATATTCACCCTTAACGATGAACTTAACCTCCTATGCTCTGTCTATACACACAGGGACGAATCCAGCATTCAATTTAAGGAGATCAAAAAGTTAAATGTTAAATAAACAATAAATTATAATAAATAAAATATGGTGTATCTTTGATTTAAGTAGTGTATGACGTTCTTTCATATCATAAAATTTATTAATGATATAATTTGTATTAAACTTTTCGGTAATTTTTCTCTCAATATAGGTAATCAAACAATCAATTAAAAATTCATCATTCATCTTGTTTTTGAGTTTGTTTTTCACCATTTTCAAAGCAGAAAATGATCTCTATAGTTGAAACAGAGAGAGTCAACACCAAACAAATTAACCGATCAATCAAAGGATAAGTAAAATATTTTCTTGTTTTCACCAATTCTTGACGTAGCTAAAAAATTATTGATAGATTTCTCAATTCTTAATGAAAAGGAACATCAAGTTCATAATGTTGAGCTTGTATCATTTGGATAAAACTTTGTTGTCAAATCATAAATTTTCTCCACATCAAGTGATTTGTAAAGATCTTTAGTATCTAAAATTGAACTCAAAGTAAACATTTTCATCATATTGTCACAAAATCTATTATTGAGCTCATGTAATAGGGTGTCAAGGGTGGCAATGAACAAATTTATACGATAATAATGTTCAATTGTAATATTCACAAAATCTTTTTTTAGGTTTTCTCTTTTTTTTTGCTAGGGTTGGAATCGGGTCATGACAACCTGCTCCAACCCACAATTAAACAACACGGTTGGAAAAACTCTAATTGCCTAACCCCAAAATGACATGAGAAAGGAGGTCGCTATCACAAAGGGTGGTATGCCTCTATGGCACCACCGGTGCAGGGGCCGACGGTGCAAGGCTAGGGAGGCGGTGGCACGACGGCAGAGCGAAAGAAAACGAAAATGTCATGAGGAATGTGATGAAGAATAACCAAAACAAAACACAATAACAAACTATGCATCACAGTCCAATCCACATGAACCTCGTCGACGATCAAGGTGCCCTCGGTGAGATAGAACAAAATGAAGCAGCAGATCGCAAAAAAGAAAAGAAAGGAGAAAGAATGGGGAGAGGAAAACGTGAGAAAGTGAGAAAATAAGAGATTACCTAATGACCTTTCTCTCCTCTTACGGTGTTGTCAAATGACACAACATAATTGGTCTAATTGTTGTCTTTGGGATCCATGCCACCCTCAATAGGCATTAATACATCGTCTCTCTTTCCTTTTTTATGCACCATGCTTATTCCTCTTGTCTTAATAAACTCTCATTGAGAACCCAATAGATCACACGGTCTTTTTTTTATAACTTTTTTTAAAAGAGGTGGGGACAGAATTGGAAAGGGGGAGGTTCATATATATATATATATATATATATATATATATATATATATATATATATATATATATATATATATTTATATGTGTGTGTGAAGAAAGGATGGAAATGATGGTGCAAAGTAGGAAAACCTGACTACAAACCTACATATACTCCAAACATGACAACGACCCTGGATGACATGATATATAGAAACACCATCTACAAATACCATTTATTTTTTATGGCCTAATTAGCTTGCATAATTTTGTGCTAACAAATCAAAGCATTCAATTAGAAGAAACATTACATGAATCTAGCTAAGCAAAAAAAAAAAAAACGGCATTCTTAGTCTGAATTTAATATTTAATATTAAAATGATCAAATTAAATATTTAATTATAAAAAGGTATTTATAAATAGTATTACAGTCATCAATTTAATTCTTCATTAATCCAGTTACATTCGACGAGTATTCAGGAATGGATCCAGAAGTGTGTATTAAAGGGAGCTGAGTTTTTTTTACATGATTATTTAAATATTTCCCTTCTAATAACAAGTTTTAAAAATGTTTATTATTAATTTTATGGATAAAATTAGAGAAATAAACTATTATCATACAAAATTTAAACAAAATCTATTTTTTATGATATATTTTATTTTATAATTTTAATTATATATATATATATATATATATATATATATATATATATATATATATATATATATATATATATATATATATATATATATATATTTTACACAAAGAGTCCTAATTAAGGAGGGTCCCTGTTTGCCCCTTTAGATCCGTCCCTGAAAGCATTGTAAAGTTGAAACTTCAATCAACTTTAAGAAGTTCAAGTCACCTTTACTTTTTATAATTCATCTGCTGATCTTAAGTAATTGGGTAGCAAAATTTGAAGAACGAAAGTTTGGATAACTAAGAAAATGGAGAATGTAAAAAGGCTTTATGTGTGGACAGAAGGGAATCTTGTTCGGGTCCCAGAGCATATATATATATATATATATATATATATATATATATATATATATATATATATATATATATATATATATATATATATATAATATTATCATAGCATATTTATTTATATCATCAGTGGAAGAATTTGGGATAATTATTATTCATTTTTGAACTATCCTAAAGTAGTTAGTTTAATCATAATTATATTTATGGACTCATTCAACAAATGACCGGCCGGTACAAAAGAAAAAGACTTAGCTGTTATCAAATTATTGCATTATATACATATTCTTCAACTTTTGTCATCATATAAGAGTTAGACGTTAGTTTTGAAATTGAGAGGGTCTAGTTGATTGATTGAATAATTGAATAATTGAATAATGTGGGTTATTGTAAATTTATTGATTAAAAGAAATGTTAGTATTAAAAGGAAAAAAAATGAATTTTACACTATCAATCAAACAAATTGAAAAACATTGTTACAGTGCATTGACTGCATTCTTTAATATTTCTTTGGGTTAAGTATTTTTAAAATTTTAAAGATCAAATGCAATAAAATTATTTTTAGATGCATAATATCCTTACGAGTTAATATTTGGAAAACTAAAATCATATTTAATGATATTTATATCTTACTCTCTTTTTATTAGTAAAAATATCATTAGAATGTATACACACATTTCTTTATAGAAATAAATAAACTAATGTGAATTGGAAACGAAAGGAAAAGTCAATTAATTGATTAAGGATACCTTTGGATAAAAGTTGAGAAATTATATTTGTAAACTCCAATGTATAAAATGAAAAAAAAAATTATTACTTTGAGAATAAAAATAGGATCAAATATGCTTGCGGTAATCCTTCTAAAATTTAAAAAGAATTAATTTGATTCTCATAAAAAAAATTATATTAATTTGATTCTTATAAATATAAATCATATTTTTTATGATCTTCAATGATAACTTTATTAGACAATTTATTCACCTGTCTAACAGATTTAATTTCTTTTCCTCTATCTCCCTGATCTCATCTTTTTCCTTGATTTCATACCAAATATAAAATAATCATTTAAGAAGTGACAAAAAAGCTATAATTTATGGGGGTTTTAATTTAAAAAAATTATTTAATTCATTTCAAAAGATTTTAACATCAACAAATTATTTAATTTATTTGCAATCAGATAAGATGTGTAAGTTGGTTAACCACATCAAAATATCATCTAACCAAACAACCATTTAGGACCATACAAAATATTTTTTATTTTTTACAAAGATAAAATTAATACGAGAAATTATATAAAGGCCAAATTAATATTTTTCAAAATTTTAGAAATTCTTCTAACATATTTTACCCATAAAAATACTATTGATTACTCAACTAAAATTCATACATACACTAACTAATCAGGCTAAACCAAAACTATTGCTCATGGGAGACTAAACCAAAACTCTTATAAAAGAGATCGATCACACTTATATGTATAAAACAAACGAAACATTAAAAGTAATGGTGTTGTTCTTCCTTTAAGCTTTGTTACTCAGTTAATCCCTTCATAAAGCTAGCATGGAGCACTTAGGTTTGGTATTCCAATAACAACAGTTGCTTGCTACTAAGGCAAAGTTATCAGGAAATGCAACTCACCAAGCAAACTTTTCCAGCAAAAAGGGCTAAGCAGCCAAAGATGCAACCTTTCTCAAGCATCACGCATGGGACAACTTGCATCGTATCGTCCATGTCTCGAAGATCATGCAAACACATACTTTACCTTGTGCTTGTAATTAATAAAAGGAGCTAGCTAGCTTCTTGGCTCTAGCAAAGAACACTAGTATTTCTTGAATGCTTCATATTAATTAGGGTCATACAAATTATTTTTATGGACCCAAAGCATCTCAGCTGAAAGTTAAGAGTAATCGCTGGTGATATCGAGATTAATTTAAGGAATTAATCTCTTTCTTTAATAAATACTTTTTCATACATGCAAATCATATGATATTTTTTGGATGAACCCTTATTATATTAATAATTATATAATCTTACACAAATGATTATGAATTGAAAATTAAAATAAATTCTTCTTGGGTGTAAAAGATTGCCTGAATTTAAATTTGGGGTGTATCTAAATGAATATTTACAAAATTGATTTTGAAATCAAGTAACTTATATTTAAATGTGTTTATTATAAAAATAAATTAGAAGTAAAATTCAATATAAAGCAAAAGTTATTTAAGTTGATTCAAATTTTTGTATGCATGATAACTCCTCAAAATAATGTTAGACATATAATTTAATTAGGGCCAAAAGTTACATCATTAATATTTGCCTATGTTTTTTATATTTGTAATAGATCTTTTTTTAGTTTATTATCCAAAAAATATATATTTTTTAATTTTACTAACCTATATTTTCAAAATTTTGCTTTTGATGAATACAGTTAATTTTGATTGTTAGGTGATAGTGTTGCAAGCTAATAAAATGTTATATCATTGGTTAAAAGATGATTTGAGATACTAACATAATGTCAAATCATTAATTCATAAATTTAAATTAATAATAGATATAAACATAAAAATTGAAAATATTGATAAATTAAAAAAACATATTTTTTTAAATATAAAAAATATATTTAACCCTTATTATTTTAACATGAATTTAAATGATTTAACGTAAATTTTAACATACAGTAATTGTATCTGGAATTCGAATTACTACACAGATCTTAAATTCTTAATCATGGAGTGAAGGAAAATGGAAACCTCGTTTCTTCAATATACTGTGATGCGCCGAATTGTGGCAAATTGTCCTAATAGGCTTCTTTTAGAAATAATTTTTTAATTTGGATCTGTTTCTAAACTTTTTTCGGAGGGGGTGTTGTTTTTGCACATGCAAAACTTTACTTGGAGTGACGACTTTGCCTTGGATCAACACAAGTGAAGAAAAATGCCATTACCATTGGTAATTTGCATTGGTCCCGTCATTGTCATGGACAATTTGACCAAGCTAGGTGGGAAACATGAGTGTAACTAGCGATTTGGTCATGCATGATTAGACTTAGTTGGACTCGCAATTTGGTCATACATTCAACGTATATTATATCAATCATCAATTATAAACGTATTTAATTTTTTTCGTTAAAATCAATCATCCCTAATTTAACTACAATCATATTTAATTTTTTCCGTCTAATTTTTTTCCATTAAAATCAACATTCCTAATTTTTTTTCGTTAAAATCAATCATCCCTAATTTAACTACAATCAATTACAATTGTATTTAATTTTTTTCGTTTAATTTCTTTCCGTAAAAATCAACAATGACTATTTTTTTTCCGTTAAAATCAATCATCCATAATTTAACTACAATCAATTACAATCGTATTTAATTTTTTCCATCTAATTTTTCCATTAAAATCAACCATGCCTAATTTTTTCCGTTAAAATCAATCATTTCTAATTTAACTACAATCAATTACAATTGTATTTAATTTTTTCCGTCTAATTTTTTTCCCTTAAAATCAACCATGTCTAATCAATTACAATCATATTTAGTTGATTTGATAATATGATTGTAGTTAAATTAGGGATGACTAATTTTAACAGAAAAAATTAGACATGGTTGATTTTAACGGAAAAAAATTAAACGGAAAAAATTAAATGCGATTGTAATTGATTGTAGTTAAATTAGGGATGATTGATTTTAACGGAAAAAAATTAGGCATGTTGATTTTAATGGAAAAAATTAGACGGAAAAAATTAAATATGATTGTAATTGATTATAGTTAAATTAGGGATGATTGATTTTAACGGAAAAAAATTAAATACGATTGTAATTGATGATTGATATAATATACGTCGAATGTATGACCAAATCGCCAGTCCAACTACGTCTTGCCTGCCATGCATGACCAAATCGTCAGTCACACTAACGTTTCCCATCTAGCTTGGCCAAATCGCCAATGACAATGACAGGACCAGCGCAAATTACCAAGATCCAAGGCAAAGTCACCAGTTCAAATGACGTTTTGCATGTGTAAAAACAGCATTCCTCGAAAAAAAAAATTAAAAATAGACCCAGATTGAAAAATTGTTTCTAAAAGGAGCCTATTAGGACAATTTGCCCTGAATTGTCGGTCACCCACCATGTCCATGACAACCACTAACAACAGTCACAATCCACATTTAATTTCAAAATATAATAATCTTACTTGCCGTTGCCTTGTTGCACCAAGCTTCCAAAGTGTCCGTTTCAAGTTTTTTTTTATGCTAAATGCTCAACCAGTTTGGACTAAGTTTCACTTGCTTTCTTCTTCATCTTTTTCTTAAAGGACTAAATTTTTATAGAAAATAATAATTCTCTGTAGGTGTAAAAATTAGATTATTAATTAATTATAAATTATTATTAGTATAAGGGTGAGTTGGTTTAAACTTATTTCTTGAAAAATACTTATTTAAATAAAATAAGGATTTTTTTTTTTATTTTCTTAATGTGTTTGTTTAAACTATTTCTAGTTAAAAAATCTCATTTTCTATTTATTTTGAGAAGCAAATCTTATCTACTTATTAATTTTTTTTAAAGCACTTTTTTTTTTTTAAGTTTGAACAAACCAACCCTAATTCTTAAGATGGTGATTATAAAGTTCAACAAACTTGTTATTCATATTGATTTGTCATTGGATGATAAGATAAAAATTTAAGACTTAGATGTTGTTTTCCCGAAGTTGGAAGGTGTGTTTTTTTAATTTCTGAACTTTAAAAATATTTGTGTTAAATCCCTAAATTTTAAGCATTTTTGTGGGTTCAAAATTGAACCAAATTGTTTGTAAACCGTCAAATAGATAAAAAAAAATTGCAAAAACAAAAAAATCTATAAAGCAACATATTTTTTGCAATTTGGTTGGATTTTCGAATCTGTTTATATAAAAAAAAAATTGAACCAAACCAAACAAATCACATGTAGAAAAAAATACTACTACGAGGGAGGTCGAATGAAAGGTGGGGTGAGAAGGGGAGTGGACGGTGGGAGAGGGGATTCTTGGCGGTGGGAGAATGGAGGTGGTGCTTTTCACACAAAGGTGCAATCTGATGATGGGTGGAATCTTGTGCAATATCGTAAGAGGTGGGATGGTGGGAGAGGCTCTGGTTATACCAAACCAGATATTTATCAATCCAGGGACCAAAGGAGTAAGGAGCAACTCCAATCAACAACGATTTACATTACCAATTTTGCGGAGGAGATGAATGCAAAGCACTTGTTCAACAGTCTCAGGAGCTATGGTGACTTGCAAGAGGTGGTGATTCCGGCAAGGAGAAATAGGTTGGGTAAAAGGTTCGGTTTTGCTCGTTTTTGCCGGATTCAAGAGCCGGAACGATTCACCATGAAGCTGGACAATATTTTCATTGGAGGGGATAAGATTTTTGCAAATCTTCCTCGATATCAAAGAGATCAAGCGAAGAAGATGCCTGGAGGTCCAATATCTAAGGAGAGTGTGTCGGTGGTATGGAAGTCAACTCAGGTGTGGAAACCGAAAGTCATTGGCCAAGCTAGTAAAATTACAAACGGATCCATGCATGTCCAAATGGGTGGCGAGCTGAAGTATGAGGCAAAGGTGGAGGATATGAAGCGTCTAAGTAAAGCTATGGTCGGAGTTGTGATACATCCGGGCCAATCTTATCTTATACAAGAACATTTTGCTATGCAAGGGGTGTTTACAATTTTAGTTACTCCCTTAGGAGCTAACATGGTTCTCTTAGAAGGTAGTGTAGGTGTCGAGGACTTCCAAGGCTACATAGAGGAAGCGAAAGGGTGGCTACAACAATGGTTCAAAGAAATCAAGCCGTGGAATGCGTCGATCGTAGACGAGGAAAGATTGGTTTGGGTGAGATGTTACAGGGTTCCAAGCCACGTATGGGACTCCGATTTCTTCTCTTTTTTAACGAAGGATATTGGCGTTTTTGTAAACTCTGATGACAACACCATGAAGAGAAAGACAATGGATGTAGCTCGATTAATGGTGCGCACAGTCAAAAAAGAGGAAATTCATATGATCCGCAAGGTGTGCATCAATGGCGTCTCTTTTTCCATTAAGATGGTGGAGGATTGGTTTGGTCCAATACAATGGAGTAGTTTACAGGATCAAAGTAAGCGCGAGTTATATAATGATGAAAATTCTTCCAGTGACGATGAAGTGTGGCCGGAGAGTTCGCCAGAAGATGATTTGGTGAAGGAGGATGATGAAGCTGGCAGTTATGGAAATAATTCAGCATTAAATGAGGCATTAATTGGAATATCAATTTCAAATTCAAATGAAGGCAATAATGAGTTGGTAAGTAAAAGTGGTAATCAAGAATTAGAAGAGGATTACATGGAGGAGATAAAAGACCACTCAAAGGATAATTTATTGTGTTGGAACTCTGCTGGAGATTTTATGAAACAATTAGAGAGTCAACAAGTGGGGGAATATTCAGCAAATTCGCATGTGAGTGCAACACGTGGATCAGGGGGGTGTAAAGAGGGTTTTTGTGAAGAAAGCCCAGGAAATTCATTAAGTTCGTTTGGCCCAATTGTGTCTCAGAATCATTTGGGTCCAGTTTTTAATAATAACTCAGGCCCATTAGTGGAAAGACTCTCTTCAATCCAAAGAAACAATCTCTCTTCTCAGATCCCACGCATGAAACAGAGAAAACTTTCCAAACGTGGCTTTCTATCAAAACCGGGTCGGGCATCACGTTCCAACAGGTTCAATCACGATTTGAAATCAATTTCTCAGCAATCCTCCATGAACGAAGCTCCTGTAAAGTCGCGCACAGCAACAGAGCAAGCCGCAACGCATTTCTCTGGTGGCTCGGTCTTGTGCGGTGGGTCATTGTCAAGCGCTGATATGCGTTTATGTAACAACAAGTTTTGGGTTTTACAGAGCAAATCAGTGGTGCAGAGGGTTTGGGAAGAGGCACGTCACATTGGGGTGGAAGGCACGGAGAAGGACGAGGTGTACATTCAGCAGATTAATTTATGTGAGAGCAGAGATGCAGTTGCAAAGCAGCAGAGGGTGAACAACAATGGTGTCTCATGAATATTATGTCTTTGAACATGAGAGGGTTGGGAGACAATTCAAAGAGAAAGAGGTTGGCCAAAATCATCAATTCAGGTAATTTTGATCTTGTTTGTCTCCAAGAAACTAAGAGAGAATTTATTGAAGATTATGTTGTTGAAAATATGTGGGGTAACCAGTTAATTGATTGGATAGCTTTGCCTTCGTCTGGTTTGTCGGGTGGTTTGTTAATGATGTGGAAAAGGGGATTATGGGTGGTTAAGTCTAATTTTTCTGGTCATGGCTTCATAGGTGTTTGTGTTGAGTTTAAGTCGAAATTATTCTTCTTCGTTAATGTTTATGCTCCATGTAATACTGCTGGTAGAAGATTATTGTGGGAGAATTTATATAATCTCAAATGTGGTAGCTCTGCGGGAGAGTGGTGTCTGGTGGGGGATTTCAATGCGGTATCTAATAGGGAGGAAAGGACGGGCAGAAGCGAAAATTGGGGGCATATTGATATGGTGGATTTTAATGCTTTTGTGAATGAAATGAATCTTATTGATCCTCCTTTGCATGGGAATAAATTTACTTATTTCTGCTCTGATGGTATTGCTGCTAGTAGACTGGACAAGTTTCTTGTTTCGGATGGCATCATGAATCTTTGGCAAGTAAAGGGGCAGAGGGTTGGTAAACAAGACATTTCTGATCATTGCCCCATATGGTTGGAATGTTCTAATTTCAATTGGGGTCCTAAGCCTTTTCGTTTTAATAACTGTTGGCTTGAACATGATGGTTTCAAGTCTTTTATTGTTGAGCAGTGGAAGAAGATTCAGATTACTGGAAGAAAGGCATATGTCATAAAGGAGAAGCTGAAAATTATTAGAGAGAGTTTGAAAAAGTGGAATAAGGAGGTGTTTGGGTGGCTAGACCTTAATATAGAAAATATAGTGGCTGATATGAATGAGTTGGACAGAGGCATAGAGGAGGGGTGTAATCTTAATGTGGTGGTGAAGAAGAAAGAAGCAAATGCATTATTTTGGCAACAACTAATGATGAAGGAGAGCTTGTTGAAACAGAAATCTAGGTTGCGTTGGATTAAAGAAGGAGATTCTAACACAAAATTCTTTCATTCTTGTCTTCAAGATAGGAGGAGAAAGAATCAAATTTTATCCTTACAAGTGGAGGGGCGTTGTGTGGAACAAGTTGGGGAAGTGAAGATGGAAGTGCGTCGATTTTTTGAGGAAGGATTCAAGGAAGCTTCTTTTTCTAGACCGGTGTTGGGGGGGATAGAGTTTCAGACTTTGGGGTCGGAAGAAAATTCTTTCTTAGTGGCACCATTTTCAGAGGAAGAGATACGGGCCGAAAAAAAAAATGTACGGTAATAAATGCCCTGGTCCGGATGGTTTCACTTGCGCTTTATAAAAGAATGTTGGGAGTTTGTCAAGGATGATATTGTTGAATTTTTACAAGAATTTCATATCACAGGTGTGCTTCCTAAAGCTATTACGGCTTCCTTCTTGGCTTTGATTCCAAAGGTAAATAACCCCCAGAATCTAAAGGAATATAGGCCCATTTGTCTGATTGGGTGCCTATATAAAATTCTCTCCAAGGTGTTGGCGTCTAGATTAAAGAAGGTAATAGCTAAACTTATATCTCCTTGTCAGTCAGCTTTCATTTCAGGAAGACAAATTTTAGATGGTGTCTTGATGATTAATGAGGTAGTTGATCTTGCCAAACGTAGAAAGGATGAATGTTTGTTGTTTAAGGTAGACTTTGAGAAGGCATATGACTCGGTTTCCTGGAGTTTTTTGACTTACATGTTGAACAAAATGGGTTTTGATAAGAAATGGATTGGGTGGATACAGGCGTGTGTTTTTTCTAGTTCTATGTCAGTCTTGGTTAATGGGAGCCCCACGGATGAATTCACAGCTCATAAAGGTTTAAGACAAGGAGATCCACTATCTCCATTTTTATTTCTCATTGTGGCACAGGGACTTTCTGGTTTGGTACAAAAGGCAAGTCAGGTTGGAAATTTTGATGGTTATCAGGTGGCAGATGGTTTGAACTTGTCTCTATTACAATTTGCTGATGACACAATTTTATTGGGTAAGGGGTCTTGGAAGAATTTGTGGAGCATCAAAACTATTTTTAGAAGCTTTGAGTTAGTATCTGGTCTTCGGGTCAATTTCCACAAAAGTAAGTTGATTGGTTTGAATATCAATGAAGGTTTTCTAGAGTCAGCATCAATCTTTCTCTCTTGTTGTATGACTTTAATACCTTTTAAGTTCTTGGGTGTTCTGGTTGGTGCCAACCCGCGGCGAAGATCGACTTGGAAACCGGTGGTGGATTCTATGAGGGCTAAATTGTCTTGTTGGAGGGGACGTAATCTATCCATCGGAGGAAAGGTAACACTTATTAATTCGGTTCTCTCGAGTTTACCTCTATATTTTTTATCCTTTTTCAAAGCTCCTAAAGTGGTTATTAAGGAACTAACACAAATTCAAAGAGATTTTTTGTGGGGATCACATGAGGAGGAAAGGAAGATTTGTTGGGTGTCATGGGAAGACATTTGCAAACCGAAGAAAGAGGGAGGGTTGGGTGTGAAGAATTTAGAGGTTTTCAACATATCTTTGCTGGCTAAATGGAAGTGGAGGTGTATTCATGATCATAATGCACTTTGGAGGGATTTGCTAGCTTTTAGATATGGTAATTTAATCGCAAAGCAAACTTGTAGTCTTGATCGATCATGGGGCACAAAAGATTCAATATGGTGGCGGGATTTGATGTTGTTGGTGAAAGAATTGTCACAAAACCAGATTTTTTTTCAAAGAGCTGTGAGTTGTGATGTAGGAGATGGACAATCAATTCTATTTTGGTATAATAAATGGTTAGGGTCCGAGCCGTTGAAGGATGCTTTCCCGGAGCTGTTTGCAATTTCATCTCAGCAGTTGGTGTCTGTAGGAAACACAGGTTCATGGAGGAAAGACCAATGGACGTGGGGCTTGACTTGGAAGAGACAGTTAAATCCGAATGAGGAAGAGTCACTTCACTCTTTGGAGACCATTCTGGTTGATGTGCATCTAGTGGCAGAATCTCATGACAGGTGGAAGTGGTCCTTACACAACTCCAAATTATTCACTGTAAGTTCTTGCTATTCTTTTGCCATGTCTTTGGTAAATCAAACACAAATGAATAGCGATATACTGGATATACTATCTATAGTTTGGAAAGTTCCTGTGCCATCCAAAGTAGCTTTGTTTTGTTGGCGGTTACTATTGGATCGATTGCCAACCAAGGATAATTTAATTAGAAGGAATGTGGTCATTAATAATAGTAGGTGCTCTCTATGTGATTCTTGTGATGAAAATGTTGTACACTTATTCTTTCACTGTGATTTTTCTAAATGTATTTGGAAAGAAATTTTGAGCTGGATTGGGATTGTCAATGTTATAGCAGTGGGGGGAGTTCAACATTTTTGGGAATATGATAGGCTCCTCAAATACAACACTAGCAGAAACAAGGTGCCCTTTATGTTTTGGTTGGCTACTTTGTGGATCATTTGGCAGGTGCGCAATAATAGCATCTTCAAGGAGGAGGAAAAAGACATTCCCAAGACTATCAATCAAATTAAGCACATATGTTGGGCCTGGTTCATGGGAAAGGTAGGAGGGGTAGGTGGATCGAATATTTCAGATTGGTGGAATCACCTTTTCTATGTAGTAAAGTTTGAAACTATCTCATCTGAGACATTCTGGTAATGGGTTGGAGTACTCCTAGTGCTCCCTTCATTATAATATAAATTCATATTTCTTATCAAAAAAAAAACATGTTGTAATTATATTAATTTTTACTATAGTAGTTAATAAAAGTATTAAATAACTTATTACTCCTTCTTTGATTATAACCTTTAATTTATAGTAAAGATGCATATTTTACTTTAATATGTTAATCAAGGATGTACTAATATTGTTAAAGAATAGTTTTCATTTTCAAGAGAGGCACAAACTACTATTAAATTACAAAAAGAGTTGGTGATGTCATTTTATATTAATGCTAAATTAAAGGGAAAATGATAGTTTTTAACTAAAATATGTTAAACAAAATTTAATAAAAAATAAATTTAACTTTTAAAATAATATAACATTTATGTAAGTTTAATTGATAGATTTTAAATTATGATAATAGATTAAAAAGTTAAAAACTATCTAACCAAATCGCAAAAAAATTATTTGGTTTGGTTTAGTTTTTTTGCTATATTTAAACTCAACACATCTTTATTTTATGTTTGGTTCAAATGACTATGTCTAAAAATTGAACTAAATTGCATTGCGAACACCCTTAATTTGTGACGATTTTAAATACAAATTGTAGCAGCTAAAAAATAAAAATCAATTTATGGAGGCTAGCTAAAACTACTACAAAAAGGGTCAATTTCGAGTAAATGACCAATTTCATCATTGTACTTTACATTCACTATCAGTTTAGTCCATGTACTACGAGAATTGTAACATCCCAAATTTTTTACTTCTTGATAGCTCTTACACTACGATACTTTACACGATGATACTTTACTCAACATCTTTGTTGGTTAGAACCCTCCACCAGTCAAAACCCTGTATAGGTAGCCCTTTTCGAGACCTCGAAAATTAGCTCTGCTTACTTCCAGGATCAATGACTAACTTCACAAACCAACATATGACTTTTCAATGTGTTTTGTCCTCATTCACATGCTTTCCAGAAATATCCCAAAAGGTCACCCATTCCATAACTACTCTAAGCCAAACACGCTTAATTATGAAGTTCCTAAGTGATGAGCTACTGAAAAATAGATGCATCTTGTTAGTATAGGTAGTACTAATTAATTCCTTTAAGTCATCCTCAGTTGCATAGTCCCATACTTGCACAGCCTCTGGATCTCTCTCATTCTAGTGTGATTCAATTGGGGTATTATATGAATGATCAATTTAGTCCACAAATTAATTTGTAAATGTACCGATAGTTTAGTCCCATTGTCAAGTCTCCTCTATTCCATTAATGTTTTTAGCGATGTGGCACATGAGAGACAACATGACAAATCCCCATGGTGGAAGTGAAAGCCCCATCTTAAGTATGTGTGAATCAAATTGTCAGTTGGAGTATATGCCTTTTTTACCTTTAATTTTATTAAGTCATTGCAAAAATTAACCATTTATTTGTCTTCTTCATTTTTATCTTTTGTGAGAGAGAGATTGAATTGCAGGTGCTAAGTTTGCTTTGCTCCTTTCCACCTTTGTATCGTCAGTGGTTGTGATGACGTGGTGGCAGACGGTGGCAATTGTTTGTGGCCGCCATTTTTGTTTGATTTCTCCCTGTGCATTGAAGATGAAAGATAACTTTGTAAGGTAAGGTGTTTTGCTCATTTGGCCAAACTTCGTTAATGACCTCTGTTTTCATTACATTTCTCCTTGTGACTGCCATTTTCATTAGATTTCTTCCTTCTTCTTTTTTGTTAATGTAGACAAACAAGGGATTAAACATGCATTAGGATTTAGGGTTAGTTGATGAAGCTCTGATGAACTGAAACAATAATGTTTTATTTCCTTCTTCTTTTTTACTTTATTTTGTGTGTTTATTTCCTATCTATGGGATTCGCGTGAAATATTAACCCTGACAAAAAACATTCGTTTACACAACAATCTACAATCAGTTGATGAACAAGAAACTACCACATTTGCTAAATGGATTCTGGACATTGGAAATGAAATTATAGGTCATGAAAATGATGGTTATGCTACAATTGAAATTCCTGCCCACCTACTCATCATTGAATACGATGATCTAATCAGTGCTATAGTCAAATCAACATTCCCAGACTTACATCAGCACCACAATAATCCTCAATTCTTCAAATCCAGGGCAATACTAGCTTCAACAAATGAAACAGTAGAACAAATCAATGATTATGCACTATCCTTCATTCCAGGTAATTACCTCATTACTTATTTAATTGCCATTTCTTCAGTTAAAAATATGACCACTGAAACTGGAATTTTACAAACCATAGGTGACCACATGGAATATCTAAGCTCTGATTTTGTTGAAAAATCAGAAACCATTGAAGATTCCTATTTCCAATCAATTACTACTGAATTCCTTAATTCATTGACCACATCCGATTTGCCAACTCATTGTATCAAACTTAAAATTGGAAGTCCTATAATGCTCTTAAGAAACCTCGACCAAAATCAAGGCCTGTGTAATGGTACTAGATTAGTAGTAACAAGACTGGCAAAACATGTAATTGCAGCTGAAATTATTTTAGGCAAAAACATTGGCCACAGTGTTTATATTCCAAGAATATCAATGTCCCCTTCACAATCACCATGACCTTTTAAACTTTTGAGAAGACAATTTCCAATTATGCTCTCTTGTGCAATGACAATTATCAAGTCACAGGGACAATTGTTATCCATGGTTGGACTTTATTTGCCAAAACCTGTTTTCACTCATGGTCAATTATATGTTGCATTATCAAGGGTCAACTCAGCAAAAGGATTAAAAATTCTGATTCATGATAATGAGTAGAAAAGTATGAATTCCACTACCAATGTAGTATTCAAAGAGGTGTTCAGAAACATTAAAAGATTAATTTGACTTCTTTAATATCAAATTGTATTCTTTTGTCATGATTTCCAAAACATTGCCATTTTACTGAAATAAAGTCAAATACAACAACATATGTGATGCAATCCTACCCCGCATGGGCATTGGATAGAAAAACTCCAAGTAGATTGGGCCAGAGATGCAAGAGAAGGCCCTAGGGTTCTTATGAGCCTTAGGGTAGATTTCGGGCCCATGGGCTAAGTACGAGCCCACTTATCTTTGTAAATATTAGATTAAGGTTTCAATATTTTTGGGCCTTGTGTTTAGGGCTCCATAATGTAGGTAGGGTACCCTAGAAATATAGGATTTTTCAGCCCTTGTATTTTGGGGCGCCTAGACTAGTTTTTGTATTAGGGGTAGTTTTGTAATTTCACATGCACTAAGTGGATATTTGATGTGTGTGGTTGGAAATAAATTTAATTGAATTGGTAGAAGCCCAATCCAATTAAATTTTAGAGGGGGAGGTGAGCATTTGCTTACTACACCCCATTGCCACATCATATAGTCACACTTTGTGCATGTCCTTCATGCTTTTCATGCCTCATGACACCTAAGCACACTTAGTGGAGAATCTTGGAATTGATCTTGGATTCGTGGGCTGAACCATGACTAAAATTCACTAATCATAATTAGTGAAATTTGGGCTCCAAAGTTTGGCTCCACAAATTCAATTTCAAATTCAAGTGAAATTTGAATTTCCCTCCAATTTTGTGTGACACTTAGGCTATAAATAGAGGTCATGTGTGTGCATTTTTTTCAACTTTGATCATTTGAATATTAAACTTCAGATCTCAAAGCTCATTTAGAGCACAAAATTTCGTGCTCTTCTCTCCCTCTCCCTTCATTCATCTCCTTCTTCCTCCAAGCTCTTATCCATGGCCTCCTATGGTGGTGAGCTTCTTCTAGACTCATCTTCTCCTTGAAGTGGCGTCTCCTCTCTCTCTTCCTTTCTCCATTCTGCTGCCATTCATCTTCCAAGAAGCAAAGGAATCCATTGATGAAGAAGATCCTAGGCCTACAAGCTCCAATGGAGCTTGCATCAATATGACAAGTTGTTCTCTAGGTAGGATGTTAGATTGATATCCTGAGGATATGTCGTTGTAGGATAGTCTTTCAATGACCTTTTGTTTGTGTGCAATAGTTCTTCAATTTCAAACAATGTCAAATTTGTAAGAGTATCATCATTGATCTGTAATTCTAAGAAATAAAAAAGAAGTTGTTAAAGAATGATTATGACTATATAATATAATTTAACTTATTAGAATCTTGGACCTAAAATTTATAATACTCTGTTACCCTTATCAATTGTACACAATTCGATTGATTTTACACGCTAAGATTTGACCAACAATATTCTAATGATCATACCATCAACCGCTTCACAAAAATAACAGCAGCCCATCCATAATTTTAAAAACACTGCCTGCTTAATCAAATATGACCAGCTTGACATATCAGAAAAATTGCTAGCATTCCATTGAATGGCTTTCCATGAAGTACAGAATACCGATATATTTCCATAGCAAACCCACCACCATAGCAAAATAGAACTCTTACACATGCGACCAAAACTAACCAACAAACGTATAGCAAAGCAACAAGACACATGACGCAAAATTAAAAGAAGCCACCAACCTTAAAAAACTGTGATTTCTAATTTATTAACCATCATAATAACCTCTCATATATATATATATATATATATATATATATATATATATATATATATATATATATATATATATATACATACATGGCTTTACTAATAACAAAATAAGCATCGACAAATTCAATTACCAATTACACGATATTATGTTATTACAGTCATCATGTTAACCAAACTCTGACCACTAATTAAGTTTTCTTATAAATCAAATTAACCCATTAACCCAAATACCTCATACAAAAAATTTACCCACTTAATGCCCAGCTATTACATGCACGTCATAAACACCACTAAAGTCCAATAATGCAAAACGTCTAAAACCATTCACAAAAACCCCTTCGCTTACTTCCACAACTATTCACCTTCAGATTCCTCACATCACCACTAATTATCACATTCCAGAAGCAACAATTGAGTTGCACCGTTCCTAACAAATATCTACCGCCACTTGTACCATCGGGAAGATGGATCAATTAATAAACTCCACCCAACTACTAAACCATCTTACACCTTCCCCTACAAACTTCATCTCAACATCTTATCACCATACTTTTGCTTTAGAATAACACCAAAATGAGTATGACATCCTCCATTGCCTCAAGCAGAGTAAGCGCCCTTTCTTTAAAACGTCATCTCTTATTACCCATGCTTTCTTCTCTTACATTCAACCACAATATTTAAACTTCCAAATTTCTAAACGCTGCCTTCATACAGATGAAATACCCGATCATAAGGCCACCCTCAATCATGCAATTCAAGGTAGTCTTCCACAATGACCAGGTTATACTTTACAATACAAAAATTAACATTTTTTCCCTTACTATTATCATACAATATATAACTACTCAGTCTTCCAAAATTTACGTCCAGACTTTTATAGAAATATCGTCATTCTACCATCAACAATGTGCACCAAATTACCCAGAATCCATTCAGTTGAGATACAATGGAGCAACCTACCAAATACAACTCCAACAACACCGAGGCATATTTTTTTTAGCAGATGGACTCACAGACTTCAAAGCAGATTTAGAGATCTACGAGTCCATCGTCATCAACTTTTTTGCCTGCGATCATAACTCCATCTTTGATGTACACTTCACTCCTCCACTCGACCAATAGACATGTGCCAGACCACTACTTCAATCCCATCAACACATCTTGACAGAAAAAATCACTCAATGTAGCCTGGGTGCTCCTCATCCACTGGTAACTTGCAATTACATCAATTTGGATTATTATGACAATCTCAATCCCATTATTAATTTTTATAAATAATATGCAGGAAATCCCATCCCATGTAGCAAAACATCTCAATGAATGTGATAATCACATGACAATTTTAAGAAAGCATGAACCTCCTCTACAATGGAACGTGGTTACCCTCGATGCCGGCATTAATGATAAGAGTGTTGTTCGATCATGGTATAACTTACTCAACGAAAATGACTTTCATCATGGAGATGAAATATCATTCTATTACCGACCGCATGAAAAAAATTTGAGAGATCGTGATTAGAAAACAAAGGAATTGAGAATAAAGCATTCTTACATGTTATTAACTTCTGCTTAAATATTTTGTTAACACTTTGCTCTGAATAATAACTTTCTGATCAATATTATCGATATATATCTATTTAATTTTCAATTTTACTTAAATTAAAATGCATATCAAACATTATAATTGAACTAATCAAGCGACCCATGTGCACGCACACGTTACGGGTTGTAGACTAGTTTCGTTCTAAAATTTCATATCCAATCTTGTAAAAGTCATGCCGATTTACTTGATTGAGATGAAAACAGAAATTTTGATTATCATTTTTAACTCTCAGATATTTTAACTTTTCAATACTTTTTGTTTCCTTTTTATTAATTCCTAGCTTACTGGATTTAACTCTCAGATATTTTAACTTTTCATATTTTTTGTCCCATTCTCTCATTGTTATGAGTTCTGACCACCAATTAAGCGTCCTTTTATTCTACGAGGCATCTGACAAAACTGATCTATTTGAAAACCAAAAGGATCCAGAATATAATTTGTGGTTTGAACAACCCATGCAAGGTAAGGAATAACTAAAAAATTAGTGATTAACTAAAGTTTTAAGGAGCATCCGTAGAAAAAAAACACCTGCGGTAAAAAAAAAAAGTACAGTAATTAACAACACCGTGACCTTACTCCCTCCTTAATTACTGTGTGTACAGGATTTTGAGGATTACCAATTGAGTAAAAATCAACGTCCATAAAAATTTGGCCACCCAATATCTTCTAAAAAACTTGATTAATTGTGATTAAAATTAAAACTTAAAAATAAATGACGGTAATTATTTACTCAGAAACTTGATTAATTAAAGGAGTATTATTATTGATATATACTTAGAAGAATCATGATATATGTACGGTCGAGAGAGTCATAAGGTTATTGAAGTATTTTCTTGTAGAAAATAGAATACTGTCAGAAATTCGATTCAGGGACGCTACAATACCACTCCACCACGTCCTCTGCTTCACAGAAGAAAACCGTTTCCAAATTCGAACGAGCCAAGTTTTTTTGCAATGCAATGAAGAGAGAGGAGGAAAGCCACCGAGCGGAAATGCTATCTTTCCAAAACCGTTATGCAACAAGAAGACAAAATAAAATAGTTGAGCGTATCAAGTCTGATAGCAACACTGGCCAGGGGGATACAGGTGTTATCACAGGGAATCACAGTAACACAGGGGACATCACAGAGAACCACAGCAGGCCAAAGAGAGTTAGTGTGAGACCGACTTACCTGCGGGATTATGTGTAAAGCAAGAAACAATTCATTACCCTTCTTATAGCAGTAGATAGCATTGTGATCAGGAGAATCACGGTGTATAATAATGTCACCTGTTATACCAGTCATAACAGGAAGTCAGTTGAAGTTCCTTGTATAAAAGCAAGTTAGTTACTTGAATTGAATAACGGAAAATATTCAGACTTAACTCCTTAGCTTCTTAGTTCCTCTTTCTCTCCCTTTTACTCCCCTTAGATCCCTATCAACTGGTCCGACCTGCCTCCGCACCACCACCACCATGCCGGAACACCATATCCACCTCCTTCCCCAAACCACTCCGATCAACGTCCGTCCCTACAGATATCCGCATTTTCAGAAGGCCGAAATTGAGAAGCAGATCGCCGCCATGCTCGTCGCCAACCTCATTCAACCCAGCCACTCTCCTTTCTCTTCACCTATACTCTTGGTCAAGAAGAAAGATGGATCGTGGAGATGTTGCGTGGATTATCGGGCGCTTAACGTAGTCACCATTAAAGATAGATTTCCCATGCCGACAATTGATGAATTGTTGGATGATCTGGGACAAGCTGCGTGGTTTTCGAAGTTGGATTTGCGTCAAGGATTTCACCAAATCCGTATGGCGGAGGAGGATATACACAAGACAGCTTTTCGAACGCATCAGGGACACTACGAGTTCAAGGTCATGCCGTTTGGCCTCTGCAACGCGCCGTCGACGTTTCAGGCGGCCATGAACGACACCCTTAAGCCCTTCTTGAGGAAACATGTGGCGGTGTTCTTCGATGACATTTTGGTCTATAGTGTTGACTTGGCCACACATGTCTCTCACCTCGACTCCGTTCTGGATACACTATCAGCTCGACAATTCCTTCTCCGGCGTACTAAGTGTCTCTTTGCCCAAAATCAGCTTAACTATTTGGGCCACGTTATTTCCTCTGATTGCATTGCTCCTGACCCAGAAAAGATCTCTGTGATGCTGGCCTGGCCTGTACCCACATCTCCGACAGCTCTTCGTGGATTCTTGGGTCTCACCGGTTTCTACCGGAAATTTATTAAGAGCTACACCGCAATCGCCTCTCCCCTCACGTCATTATTGCGGAAGGAACAATTCTCGTGGTCCGCGGAAGCCTTGCAAGCTTTTCAGGCACTTCAGCAAGCTATGGTACAAGCCCCCGTCCTCGCCAACCCGAATTTTTCTCGACCATTCACCATTGAAACGGACGCCTCCGCTTCAGCCATGGGTGCGGTTTTACTCCAAGACGATCTCCCTATTGCTCATCACAGCAAGGTACTATGTCCACGATTGCAGCGAGCCTCGACGTATATCCGCGAGCTCCACGCCATCACCTCCGCCGTTAGGAAATGGCGTCACTATTTGCTGGGAACGTCCTTCACGATCCTCACAGACCATAGAAGTCTGAAGGATCTTATGTCTCAGGTTATCTAGACCCCTGAGCAGCAGACGTATCTCTCAAAGCTTCTGGGATTCGATTACGTCATTAAATATAAGCCCGGCGCCACCAATGTCATGGCAGATGCTCTCGCGCATCGTTCCAGCAGAGGCCACGTGTTTTACCCTGGTCATGCCACATTTCACCTTCTTGGAGCAGCTGCGTAAGTCTCTAATGGTGGATCCACAATATCTCAACCTGCTAAAGGATATCCAGTCTAAGCCGGAAGCCCACTCGGACCTGTCCCTTCACCAGGACCTTATCATCCGCAATAGACGTATCTGGATCCCATTCCCTTGCCCGTTCACTGAAAGGCTATTAGAGGAGTTTCACTCATCTCCGATCGGGGGCCACACCGGCGCTGCTAAGACTCTTCATCGGCTGCGTCAGAACTTCGATTGGCCCACCATCCAGAAGGATGTGCGTCACTTTGTCGGCCAGTGCTCGATCTGTCAGCAGACCAAATACGAGACCAAGAAGCCCGCGGGTCTATTACAACCCCTTCCGATTCCGGCCACCGCATGGGAAGATTTGACCGTTGACTTTATCACGGGCCTTCCTTGCTCTCATGGCTTCACCGTCATCATGGTTGTGGTCGACCGTTATTCAAAGGGGGCCCATTTCGGTGCCCTTCCGACGCACTATTCCGCCTTCAAGGTTGCAGTTTTGTTCCTGGACTGTGTCTGCAAACTTCACGGGTTTCCCCATAGTATTGTTTCCGACCGCGACCCCGTTTTTGTAAGCCATTTATGGCGTGAGTTATTTAAACTCAGTGGCACGAAGCTCCGCATGAGCACCGCATACCACCCGCAGACGGACGGCCAAACGGAGGTCCTCAATCGGACTCTCGAACAATACTTGCGTGCCTACGTTCATAATCATCCTTCCCACTGGTTTCGTTTCCTGTCTCTCACGGAATGGTCCTATAATACCGCAACGCACGTGGGTACGGGGATGTCACCCTTTGAGGTGATATATGGTAAACCTCCGCCGACGGTGGTCCAATACTTGTAGGGATCTACGGTGGCTGCTGTTGACCATCTACTCAGTTCCCGGGAGACCATCCACGCCACCCTCCAGCGTCGTCTTCGCAAAATGCAAGAGGCAATGAAGGCTACCGCGGACAGGCACCGCCGGGACCTCTCTTTCCGCGTCGGTGATTGGGTTTATGTACGTTTACGGCCTTACCGGCAAACCTCGGTAGCTCCGGCGTATAGCAAACTGGCCAAGCGTTTCTACGGCCCCTTCGAAGTGGTCGAATGCATTGGGGCAGTAGCCTACAGGTTGCAGTTGCCACCATCGTCAAGGATCCACCCTGTGTTCCACGTTTCTCTTCTTAAGCTTCATAAGGGTCCCTTACCTTCCTCTCCAGCGTCCCTTCCGACGGCATCTACCGATAATCACCCATTAGTTGCACCCCTCGCCATTCTCGACTGGTGAATGGACCACTCGCAGGACCCACCAGTAACGCAGGTCCTGGTTCAGTGGGAAGGGCAAGCTCCTGAAAACTCCTCGTGGGAACGCTGGGACGAGTTGTGTCGCGTCCACAACCTTGAGGACAAGGCTGTTTTCGGGGAAGGGAGTGTTGATAGAAACACTGGCCAGGGGGATACAGGTGTTATCACAGGGAATCACAGTAACACAGGGGACATCACAGAGAACCACAGCAGGCCAAAGAGAGTTAGTGTGAGACCGACTTACCTGCGGGATTATGTGTAAAGCAAGAAGCAATTCATTACCCTTCTTATAGCAGTAGATAGCATTGTGTTCAGGAGAATCACGGTGTATAATAATGTCACCTGTTATACCTGTCATAACAGGAAGTCAGTTGAAGTTCCTTGTATAAAAGCAAGTTAGTTACTTGAATTGAATAACGAAAAATATTCAGACTTAACTCCTTAGCTTCTTAGTTCCTCTTTCTCTCCCTTTTACTCCCCTTAGATCCCTATCAAAGTCCTACTCCAGGGTTATCCTATGTGAAATCCTCTATAAGAAATACTATTCTTACGGATATTCTGATTTTCTTTTTAGATAAACACTTATTCTCTGTCCTGTTCTTGTTATGAGAACCTTTTTCTATTTGGCAAAAAAAAAAAAAAAAAACAGACAGGTGTCTCTCTCCCATGGTCTCACTAATTATTATATTTTTTTTTCTAATTTCTGATTTTTCCTTTCGACAAACACTTAATTTTCACCTGTATGTAGAGAAAACTTTTCTCTTCATCTGTATACGTAGTACTGCTCTGAGTATTTATTCTGATTTTTATTTTCGATACGTACACACTTAATTCTTTAGAACCTTTTTCTAATTGGCAAAATAAAAAGAAGGTCTCTCTCATGGTCTCACTATTATTCCCTTTGGATCTATATCTATATATATATATAAAAGGAATCTCGTATGTTAGAGTATTAAAAAAGTTGTGGGTAATATATAGCTGAGAGGCTCTCAGGCACACTACGCTTTTTACCCGGGAGTGAGTGAGAGTAACAAGTAACAATGGCTTCTTTCAGTGCTTCTTTGGCTCTTGGTATTCCCACCACCACCACCACCACCACCAAAACCTTTGAGTTCAACGTACAAAGAGAGAGTGAGAGTAACAATGGCTTCTTCCAGTGATTGTTTGGCTCTTGGTATTCCCACCACCAAACCCTTGATTTCAACGTACAAAGACTCTTTCCTTCGGTTCTCTGCAACCTTTCCGACCCGCACACGGTTTTCAAACGGAGCATTTTCTGTTTCTTGCTGCAAGGTAAAATATATTGACTATTCCTTCATTATTACGACTTTCAAGTATTGAGGGAGTTGTTTCTCTATTGAGTGCAGAACATGGAGCCGGTTGTTTACTTGAACCATGACAAGCAGCAGCTGATGGTGAATGATCGTCCCATTTTGAAGGGAATGACAGAGAACTTCACACTGAGCTCAGTGACGGAAGGTCATGGGCATTTCCTTGAGGTGAACAACTCTGCGCATGTTGTCTCCCTCGAAGTGCTCAGCTGCCTCTCTTTCACGGCATCATTCCGGAGGGATAGATGGTATATGGCGCGGGAGACCGGAGACTGGGGGGATTTGAAGTGGGATGTGTTAGAAAAATAAAATAAAAAATGAAGGAAAAATAAATATGAAGAAGATGCACAGTCTTGAATTAAATAACAAAATAGCAGTAGCAAATTAAATTTAATTGACAGCACATGAATAATGCATTATAACATATAATAAGCACAAGAAAATAAATTAAGGGAAGAAAGATATAGCCTGGGTTGAAGCGCGTAAACGCTATCCTTAGAGAGAAAACGCCCCCACTGCACGGGTAAGAAATTCTGATTGCGCTCCTCTCCCAAGATACGACAACTCGTTGGTTCCGATCGTGTGCAGCGAAAGGATCCCCGAACCTTATGAACACCAATGCTCTTGCTCTCACAAAAAATAAGTTTTTTATAGGAAAAGAAAGAGACAAATTTTTGAGAGAAAGAAACCAAAGCTCTCAGTCTGTCTTTTCTAGAAAAGAGGAAAGATATATATATATATATAGGCATTTTGCAACAACAAAATATGACCGTTAGAAATATGACCGTTAGAAAACCAACCTACAGTTGTCACAACAAATATAACAAACTAGTTTGACTCATTAAAATAAAATCTTAAGAGAATCTAAAATAAATATTATTTTATAAAATAGAATTAATATATATTTATAAATTTTAAATTAAAACACAAATATTTACCAACATTCCCCCACATAATTTAAAATTTTAAAATATATTTTCTAAAAGATAATTTGTATAAAAATATAAGAGAAAGAGCATGTGATATTGTATTTCGGTATAAGGAACCTTTCGGGTTTGAGCCTTATACCTAGTGTTTATGAACTTCCATCCGAGAAAAATGTAGTGACTTGATTGTCTTGAACTACATATTCTTTAACCGGACTTTAGTACACAACCCCTACAATATTGGCGTTCAATTAGGTTCTAACCAGTGGTAGCGCGTTACACGGCCTTGCGCTTGTATCTTGTTTCGTGAGTGTCACTTAGAGATTAGCCCATATCTCACAGTGGCGGCCCCACCACCACACTCACTAGGTGAATCCTCAAAGAGTGGGTTGTGACTCCCACCCCTACAATAATTGTCATCGGATTCATTAAGAGGTATTTTTTTTCCACCAAAAATACACATATATAAATACCTCAACCTTAATATTGCCACAATTTATAATACACCTCGTCATAGGAATGAGAAACGGAACAGCTCCGCCAAATTTCATTTTGGTGTACTTTAGTTAACAAACAATTTCGTTGTTACTCGTTGAATTCCATTCATGGGATCACCAATCACACGGAGACGGGTGTCCATTGTTGTAACTAAATAATGGGCTTTAATCTCATTCCCCTCGACGACTCAAATACTTGTTGACATGTCAACCTTTTTGTAAGCGGATCCGCAATATTATTTTCTGACCTGACAAAGTCAAGAGAAATGACAACATGGGAAATCAAATTTCTTATAGACTTATGTCTCACTCTTAAGTGTCTTCTTTTTTCATTAAAATTTTGCTTGTCACTTTAGATATAGCAATTTGACTATCACAATGCATTGAAATTAGAGGTATACGCTTATTTAACAATGACAAATCACATAATACATTTTTAAGAAATTCAGCCTCACTAGTAGCAGTATTTAAAGCAATAATTTTTGCTTTCATGTGGAATAATAATTTGTCTAATAGATTTTCATGATACTGCACAACCAGCTAAAGCAAAGACATGACCACTTGTCAATTTTATTTCATCAAAATTAGAACTTTAATTTTGTATCACTAAATTCCTCAATTACTTTCCAATCTACCAACTGCATGTGCAATATCAGACATGCCTAGAAAAGTTTGTCAAATGCAACAAAGAACCGATACTTTGAGAATATTTATATGAAGAAATTCCTTTACTCAAATTTTTCTTTAACTTGATGGATGAGTCATAAGGAGTAAAAACATGTTTCGCATCAAAATAATTAAACTTCTTCAATAGCTTTTCAACATAATAAGATTGGGTAAAAAATCATACCATCATTTTTCTCTATAAGCTTAATACCCAAAATCACATCTACACAACCAAGGTCTTTCATATCAAAATTTCTAGATAATAAAAACTTCACATCATTTATGAAATTCATTTACTACCAACTATCAATATGTCATCTAGATATATAAAATGACGCATCCATTATCATCAAATTGTTTCACATACACACATTTATCACTAACATTAATTTGAAAATCATACAAAAGAATAACTTAATCAAACTTTTGTGTCAATGCTTTGGAGCTTGTTTCAAACCATACAAAGATTTAACAATTTATTTTTCAAGAAAAAATATTTTCAAAGAAAGTCACATCTCTAGACTCCATAATAGTAACATTAGAAATTTCAGATACTTCTGAATTAATAACTAAGCATCTATAAGTAGTATTATGTAAAAAATATCCAACAAAATATAATTAATATTTTTTTTTCAATTTTCCTTTTCTTATTAATAGGGATATTAACCTTTATTAGACACCCCCACACTTTAAGATATTTCAGATTTGGTTCTCTTTTTCTCCATAGCTCATAAAGATTTTTTTTTTTGGTTTATAAGGTACTCTTTTAAGAATACGACATGCAAAATATAAAATTTCACCAAAGTGTTTATTTTATTATTTTTGTGTGTTATATTTTCACAGGCTTATCTTTTATCAATGAGTTATAAATAAAGAGACAATCAGTCAACATGTAACAACAAAATACTTGGAGTAGAAATAATAACGTTAAACAATAAAAATTAAAAATCAAACAACAAATGTCCTGATTTTAAAGACTTGTGTTCACAGGATCATTTGACCAAGTAAAAGATAGTTTTCTAATCATATATGAATGAAATTAGAAGTATGCTTTTAGTTTTTCACATAAACTAATTCTAAAAGCATTTTCTCTTCAAAACCATCATTAATAAAGAAAATATATTTTAAATTTCAAATTATAAGAAAATATTTTTCAACAATCTCTCACTAATTTAAAAATTTCAGGAATTAAATAATATAATAAAACATTTTTAATGGAACATAATGCATTGCATTTTCACATGTAATTTTTTTTTTTGGATAATCATAAAAGAACAAAATCATATTCATGATAAACATTTTGATAAGATAGAATGCTACAGCAGAGAAGACTATGCAAGAAGAAAGTGAAATCGTTTTTTTTCTCTAAAACCTTTTCTCTCTAAGACTGTTAGAAAAATAAAATAAAAAATGAAGGAAAAATAAATATGAAGAAGATGCACAGTCTTGAATTAAATAACAAAATAGCAGTAGCAAATTAAATTTAATTGATAGCACATGAATAATGCATTATAACATACAATAAGCACAAGAAAATAAATTAAGGGAAGAAAGATATAGCCTGGGTTGAAGCGCGTAAACGCTATCCTTAGAGAGAAAACGCCCCCACTGCACGGATAATAAATTCTGATTGCGCTCCTCTCCCAAGATACGACAATCCGTTGGTTCCGATCGCGTGTAGCGAAAGGATCCCCGAACCTTATGAACACCAATGCTCTTGCTCACAAAAAATAAGTTTTTTATAGGAAAAGAAAGAGACAAATTTTTGGGAGTAAGAAACCAGAGCTCTCAATCTGTCTTTTATAGAAAAGAGGAAAGATATATATATATATATATATATATATATAGGCATTTTGCAACAACAAAATATGACCGTTGGAAAACCAATCTACAGTTGTCACAATAAATATAAATATTATTTTATAAAATAGAATTAATATATATTTATAAATTTTAAATTAAAACACAGATATTTAACAACAAGATGTTCCATCTCAAACTGAGTTTTTGCTTGTGAAGAGCGACAACCAGCAGGGACTATATACCATTTTTTTGCCGCTCCAGGGAGTGTGGATTCAAAGCAATGTCGAGAATAAGGATAAGCTTGAGCTACATCTACATCCCGAGGCCAAAGGGTTTACTCGTGTGATCTTTCTCAGTGCTGGCAGCGACCCATTTAAGTTAGTGCACGACGCCTTCTGCTTCATGGAAGAGTCTTTACAAGATGAAAGAGTTCATTACCTTCAACCCCTCGCCACAGGCAACATGCCGCCATCGGAGTTCGTGATCATCGACGACTATGTCTCCCAACATCTCAGCCGTCGTAGCCCGTCGCCAAAAGATGTTAGCCTGTTGAAGATTTGGAGGGGGAACAAATATGGTGGGGTGATGGGAATGTTTCACTGTCAAGGTGTTGCGTGGAGCTCGGCTTCTTCCAAACTGGGTGGGTCTCTAACGGAGCTTGACGTGAGATTCACAGAGTTTGTTCATGGAGACAGAGGGAAGTGGAACCACCAATTTGCCTTCTACGCTCACTGTGAAGAGCGAGTGTTCGTGGGCAACAATGTTCGACTGTGGCTTAATCGCCCCTTTCAACATGAGGTGCTAGTTGTCGCACCCATCATGAAATTTGGAGATAGAGTAGTTGCGGTGTTTGGTTTTATTGACCTCTTGTATCCCTGCTCATCAATTGAGGGAATTGATTTTGAGGAGGTTGATCATGAGCTGCCCAAGGTGAAAGAGTATCTTGTAAACGTGAAACTCAAGGGTAATGGAAAATTTGCTGTATATTCCTCCTTTAAACCAGCTTTTTGCTTGATTCTTGGGAAGATGGTTGAATTTAATTACAATTATGAAGATCATTTGGTGACTATCAATGTTGACCCACGATCAGATGGCAATCCATCTCAGGATGTTAGCCTTGTGTGGCTTACTTATTAGGGAGGTTAAAGCTATTTAAGATAGGATGCTATACAGAGTTGGTGTAGTATCTTTTAAATGTTTGGATTGAAAACAAAACTTTGTATCCCGTGCTTTTTTCTTTTCTTTTTTTTAGTAATGACTTGTATCCCATATGCTCTCTATCTCATATGCTCTCTATGTTATTATTGTTATGTTGCTAATCACTTGTATCCCATATGCTCTCTATCTCTCTTTTTTAAGTGTTTTTTTTTAATAATTTATCTAGTGATATATTTTAAGTTTTGAGATCATATAAAATATTATCATACCATATCTTTAGAAAAATAACCCTATCAGATCCGTAAAACTCTTAAGGTTAAGTTTAGCTAAAAAATTCAATTATATTATTAACAAAAGGTTTTTATCACATTAAGCAAATGTAATATGCCAACACAATATTACTTTCTTTTTTTTTTACCGAAATGTCACTATTTTCTTCATTTTTTAATTTATAAAATAAATAATTATAGTAATTATAATAACTAGTATGATTATAAGAAATATATATTTTGATCAAATCAATTAATTAAATTTTATATGATTCTTTATTTTATATAATACATTATAATACTAGCTAGATTAATATATTTGGTCTGTCCTTATAATACTTTAAAAGCCTTGAACGGACTTTGGAAGTTGGCTTATGTTATCATAAGAAATTGTCATCTGCAGAGAGGTGCTGATTAAGGTTGCGCTTTTGGTCAATACCGTGAAGGGGGTTCTAAAATTGTTTATCAGTGTTGGGTTCCTTTTAATACAAGGGTTAAACTTATTTAACTGTGTAAGGACAGGAGTTTAAAATGAGACCTTTTTTATTATGTCTTCTGTCTTTTTTAGCAATGAGGCACAATGTTAGCATTTTTACCTCAGGGACTTCGGGTAATCCTTGCTGACAGATAAGGACAAGGGAGCATATCTTTGCCCGCACCGCACCAGGATTTCTGCAGCAGAAAATACAAATTCAGTTATAGTGTTAGAATCTTTAGCAGACAAGGTTGTTAATTTGTTGATGAATTACATTTGTAATGTCTATCAATAGCATCAAGAATGAATGAAAATGCATCAGAATTTGCTCAATTGCCTTAGTCTTAATAGATATTAGATAAACTTCCCTAACACACAACTTGTGTTTTGTTTGCATCTTAATAAATCTTTTTTTTTGGTTAGAAAAAAAAAATCCAAAATTGCAGAAGGAGGCACAATGAATTCCTCAGGTAAAAATTGCATGTGAGCTCCTAAGCCAGAGCCAGATATATTTAATTAAACGCATGATATATTTAAACTTGTTAAGATAAAGATAAATACATAGCAGTAAATATACAATTTCTTAGTCAAGACTAAGAAAAATTGCTCCTAAAATCCAAATAATGTAACTATTTAGATTCCCAATAATTATATTTATAGATAAATACTTGACACTAAAGTATATAATTCTCAGTTTTCTTTTATAACCTTCCTTGCCAAACAGTGGCACAATACTATCATATTCATGACATGGACAATACTTTTGTGACCAGAATGGGTGGCACCTTTATTCGACCAAAACATTTTACGAATCTGAAATTAAAATAAAAAGCTCTTTAATGTTAATATAGCTCCTAATTAACTGTGATAGATCACCCATAATCTTTTTACAAGACTAATAATGCTTAATATGATACTCTCTTACTTCTTAATTATAAGATTCTTTTAAAAACTTATTTTTCTTTTTTATATTTTTTTTAATTTCTAGATACATACATTAGTTTTTTTTTTTTTACATATTTTTACTTAATTAATCTCTTCTCAAATATTATTGAGAAATAACTAAATGGATAGAAAAATAAGAAAATAGTAATTTTATTAATTATTTTTTTAAGGGATGTGAATGAATGCATTCTGCAGCATACTGTTCAATTTGAGAATACAAACATTGGATCAAGCAATTCAATTTGATAGATGGCAGAATTATTGGAAAATAAATTTCATAGAAACTTGTTTGTTGATGTACTTTATGTTAATGAATTTCATAGAAACTTGTTTCTTCAACATTTGCTACTTGATTCTGATGTGCTCTGTACCAATCCCATGTTTGCGCCACAAAATGCAAAAGATGGGAGAAGTGATTTTCTTTTTGTTTTTTTATAAGGTTAGATTAGGAACACATGAAGCAAGAACATCACATTTGATCGGTTTTTTAACATTTTTTCTAGTGAAGGTTATCAACTTGTTGAAATGCCATGTGTTGAACATGATCGATAAACAACTGGATCGCAATTTATAAATATGTTTTTAAAAAATTAATTTTATTTTATCAGTAATTTCTTTCTCAACCAATTATTGTATTTTAGATCATGATATTAATAAATTAAATCATTTTAAATAAATATTGGCACGTTGTTATTGTGTTACATTTAAAAATTAAAATTTAAAAATATAATTAAATTATTAAAATTATTTCATAATCGAAAAAAATTTGTTTATTAGAACCAGAAACATTATTTAGTAAGAACTATTTCAGTATCAATTTGTACTAGGAGGTTATTGATAAGGAATTTACTAGAAATTCTGGATATTTTGTGAATCACCATTCTTAGTTTGGTACAAAGGATTGAGAATTACGATTCTAGAAAATAAAAGTCAATAAAATCTGGTTGATGATAAGGAATCTAAGAAATATTTATATTATTCAAATGGAATAAGATTTAATTTTGAGTGAATATTATTTATTTTTAGATATATCTAATTTATTTATTACACATGTTAATTAAAAATAATTTAATAACATTTTGGTTGATAAAATAAATAAAATTGACGATTAATTTTTTGACCTACATATATAATATTCACTCGTTTTAAATGAAAATAGATCAAAATCTTCTATTGAGTTTTTTTGGGTAAAAAAAACATTTTAAATAGAAATAAATTGATTTTGTTTAAATCTGCCTAAAATTAATGATAAAATATAAGATAATAGATTATAATGATAATGATAATGATATATACTCTCATCATTGATGTTTAATATTTTTTTCACAAATATTAAGAATAATAATCAATACTCATTTATTAAAACAATTTTACTAAAATATTTTTATTTATTAAAGGCATTAGTAAGAGAATTTAATATAGAAAATTTTCATTAAAAATATCATTAATCTATCTTTGTTGTAATTTTCAGTGTATTTCTAATGGGAATTCCATATATATATATATAGAGGGGTGTTCAAAACCGAACCAATCCAAAACGGAAAACTGTAAAAAAAAAAAAAACCGAAATCTAAACCAAACCGCGAATTTTCGAATTAGTTTGGTTTTTTTTATAGAAACCGAGCGGTTTGGTTCGGTTTCGGTTTCTAGCTGAAAATCCAAACCAAACCGCATATTTACATATTATATATTTTTTTAATGGTGAGAGATGTTGAAATATGATCTTTTTGTTGAATTTGGATAACTAGATTGTTGTCTTTGATCTTGATGATAAGATTACCAATCAACTTACTAAGGATTGATTGTGTCATGTAGTATATAACTATATATATGTTGCTGGTTAGGGAAAATTTTCGGGAAAAAATTATTGTAGGGGAGATTTGCAAAAATTTATGTTTGATTATTTTGTGAAGGTGTTTGTATGACATGATCTGTTGTTCTAGTCAAAATTATTCTAGAAAGCATGAATAGATTGGATTTGGATTTGAATTTGAATAACACATATTATTTTCAATTCAAAGATAATAGTACTTAGTACTGATTGAGTATTAAAAGAAATATTAATTCTTTGACTGTTTTACTTGAATTATTGTTGTAGCATATCTTTATGAATTACTTGAATTATTTGACGGTTTATGTTTTTATACTTTATTTTCTTAAGAAATATTTAAATCTACAACATATTAATTTTTATTATGATTATAAACAAGATTTTATAATTAAAAAAATAAAAAAAACCGCCCAAACCACATCGCATAAATTGGTTTGGTTTGGTTTGAATTTTATTTTTTAAAAAATCCAAACCGCATGTTAATTTTTTGTTTGGTTTGGACGTAATTTTGAGAAAAAATTGCCCAAACCGCACCATGAACACCTATATATATATATATATATATATATATATATATATTGTGAATTCTTTGACTTATGGTGCTTATTAGTCAAATGATTAAGAGTACGAATATGTTTGGATGGAGAAATTTAATAGGGTAATTCAATTTTTTAAAGGATTTTAATTACTTTTCAATTAAATAAGATGTTTGGATAAAAATTTGAAAAGAAATTGAAATTTGAGTATTTTGATCAGGGATTTTAGTTAACTTAAATATTAGCATTTTAAATTCTTTGAGTATTCTCTCTCTTGCAACAGCTTCTCCCGAAAACCTCCGCACTTGTTCAGCTGCCGACGGTGGTTTCTGGTGACTACATCGGAAAAGAAGAAGAAAAAGAAGCTGATGGTGGCGTTGTCGATGCCGCAGGACACGGTCATGGTTGAGTTGAGGCCGAGGGACGATGATGAGAGCGTGGTGGACTTGTTAAGCGAAGGGAGCCTCTCAGGGTGGTCACAATGGCCAAGGCTGTTGCCTCCGGTCAGCAAAGCGACGACATTGGTATTTTGATACGCTTATTGCGCTCCGATTTGCCATCCTCGATGCCACCAAACGTTGGAGATGCCGCCGTTGCCGGTTCTGGCCACCACTGGACTAGTCTTGCTCAGCCTCTGCGACTGTGGCTTGTTGGTGAGTGTTGCTTACTCTTTGATGGAACTGTCACTCTTGTGGTCCCTTTGCTATTTGCGTTTCATGGTATATAGTTATAACTGCTGCCAAGTGAGTTTTGTAAATCTGCTGCCGCCAAGTAGTTTCCGAAATTGAAGGAGGAAGTTAGTGATTTTGTTTGTTCTCTGCTATATTCTACAGTAACATATGAAAGATTTTGGATAAAAGTTGGAAATATCAATGCATGTTCCTGAATATCAAGGGACCAAACACAAAATTTTAAAAATGAAAGAATTTAAATTGAAGCATTTGAAATTTTCAGAATTTAAAATTCTTTAGAATTTTAAATTTCCTTATCCAAACACACTCTGAGTGATTAATGGTAGTAATTATAAAATTGATATACATGATACTAGAAAATCAACCAATGTGATTTTTTTTAATAAAGAGAAATTAATAATTTTTTTTATACAAAAAAGAATTTAATCTAAGTATCATCCAAAGTACACCTAAGTAGGATTATTATCTATTCAAAAAGTCATTTTAAATAAATATTGACAAATTGTTATGGTGTTACATCTCAAAATTAAAAATATAAATAAATTATTAAAATAATTTCATAATAAAAAAATTTTGGTTATTATAATCTGAAGCAATATTTAGTAAGAATTATTTTTTTACCAATTTGTATTAGGAGGTGTTTGATAAGAAATTTACTAGAAATTACGGATTTTGTGAATCATGATTCTTAGTTTGGTACAAATAATTAAAAATTAGGATTCTAAAAAATATAAATGAATAAAATCTGGTTGATAATATAAAATCTGAAATAAATTGACGATTAATTTAACATAAATATATAATATTCATTCACTTGTTCTAAATAAAAATAGATCCAAATTTTCAGTTGAATTTTTTTGATAAAAAAATATTTTAAATAGAAATAAATCTATCTATAAAATCAATGATAGAATAAAAGATAATAGATTATAATAATAATGTAAACGATAATTTTCTTTATAAAAAAGTGCACCTACCTGCATCGTTTGAAACCTAGATCAGTATCTATGAAAGGTAGGGTGGGTACCATGCTGAGTGTTTCAAGTTTTCGGCCGCCGGCTGTGTATCCTACGTTGTTGCATTGTCCGAGACTCCACCATGTTAATGTTTCCTTATTCTGCTCCCTTTCAAATGGTGCCTCTTCTTCATGTAGATCCCTCGGTATACTACGTGCCATCTACCGTGAATCCGAAGTGCCGGCTCAACAGTTGCACCACGTCCAGAACCAGAAGCTAAAGATTGGCATCATAGGCTTCGGCAAATTTGGGCAGTTCCTGGCCCGAACCTTGGTTCGACAGGGCCACACCGTCTTGGCCCATTCCCGCTCCGACTACACTCACGTCGCACTCGAACTCGGCGTAACATTCTTCGAAAACCCCCACGACCTCTGCGACGAACGCCCCGAAGTCATTTTGCTCTGTTGCTCCATCCTTTCCGCCAGGCACGTGCTCCTCACTCTTCCTCTGCAGCGTTTGGAGCCTGGCACATTGTTCGTCGACGTCCTTTCTGTCAAGGAGTTTCCCAAAAAGCTCTTGCTCGACGTGCTTCCCTCCAATCTCGACATTCTCTGTTCGCACCCCATGTTCGGCCCCGATAGCGCCAGCTGCGGCTGGAGTGGCCGTCGCTTTATGTTCGACAAGGTTCGAATTCGGAACGAGGAGCGGTGCAACAAGTTCCTGGACGTGTTCAAGAGAGAAAGATGCGAAATGGTGGAGATGAGTTGTGAAGATCATGATAAGCTTTCGGCAAAGACGCAGTTCATAACACACACTATCGGTAGGGTTTTGGGGATGTTGGACTTGGAGAAGACTCGTATTTATACTAAGGGGTATGAGTCTCTGTTGAATTTAAAGGAAAACACTGCTAAGGACAGTTTTGATCTCTATTATGGTTTGTTTATTCTTAATAAGAATTCCCCGGACATGTTGGGAAGGTTGTGTTTTGCTTTCCAGGAGTTGAGGAAACAACTCTTGAAAGGTGTGCATGTTGTTGTCAGAGAACACTTGTTTGAGAATCCCGTAACCGCAAAGGTGCAAAATTTACAAGATACTGCATCATTTCATAGGTACTTATTTATTTATTTTACTATCCATCTTAATGTTGTTTAATTAGTACATTGTAGGGACATGAATTTGGTCTTTTGTTGTGATTTCTGTTGATTTTTTTTTTTATCTGAATTGGCTTAATTAGTTTTCAACTGTGATGAAACTAGCCTCAACTAGGCTAAAAGGCTAAAGAGGTTGCTTAATTACAAGGCAACTGCGAATGTCCAATACAATTACAAATGAGTGCACGAGAATCAAAACCCCTCTTATTTTTGTTTTCTATTTTTTCTCTCTCATTAACTCTGATTTATACTTAATTCTATGTTGAATCTCATTACATACATTCAGTGATGTCAGCGAATACAAGTCGAGCCTTTCAAGTGATTATTCTTATAACAACTTGAAGTTGAAGATTGCAATAGTTGGTTTCGGCAACTTTGGTCAGTTTCTCGCAAAAACTATTGTGCGTCAAGGTCATCAAGTGTTGGCATACTCTAGGTCAGACTACTCTACTGTAGCTAAGGAATTGGGTGTTACTTATTTTCGTAATGCTGATGATCTATGTGCACAACATCCCGAAGTAATTTTACTTTGCACATCAATCCTTTCCACAGAGGGTGTTCTTAAATCATTCCCTTGGCAGAAATTGGAGAGAAGTACCTTGTTTGTTGATGTACTTTCTGTCAAGGAATTTCATAGAAACTTGTTTCTTCAACATTTGCCACTTGATTTTGATGTGCTCTGTACTCATCCCATGTTTGGGCCACAAAGTGCAAAAGATGGATGGAGTGGTTTTCTTTTTGTTTTTGATAAGGTTAGAATAGGAACAGATGAAGCAAGAACATCACGATGTGATCTGTTTCTCAACATTTTTTCTAGTGAAGGGTGTCAACTTGTTGAAATGTCATGTGCTGAACATGATCGGCAAGCAGTTGGATCGCAATTTATCACTCACACTGTAGGAAGAATGTTAGAAAAGCTAGATTTTTTGGAGCCAACGAAAATTGACACAATAGGCTTTGAGTCTTTGTTGAATTTGATGGATAATACTGTTAGAGACAGTTTTGATCTCTACAATGGTTTGTTCTTGTTTAATGAAAACTCCAGGCAACAACTAGAAGAATTTCATCTAGCTTTTGAGTCATTGCAGAATCAACTTTTGGATCATGCGCTTGATAACTTAAAGCAAGTATTAATACTTGAAGAAGAATCCCATGATTAGCCAAAGAGGTCTATATGTTGCCTGAGAGATATGAAGATAGTACATAATCATCTTTTTCTTATATTGTGGACACTAAATGAAATTGATTTTCCAGATTTGCCTCTAATTGATAATGTTGAAGGCCCCTGATTAAGAATGGAGTTCACATGTTCATATTTTTTTGTCCCTTACATAGCTCCCATTGTTAATGACAATAAATATAGACTTGAAAGTTTTTATTTATTTGATTCCCTGCAAAAAAGTCATTACATTTTTTGTGAGTTTGTGACTTTTTATAACCTTGATTGATGCAATGTATTACTATGAGTGTCCAGACTCCAAAGAATGTATTATTTGTGGTTTGAACATGAGTAAATTCTTGATCCCTTGTAATTTTTTCCCGAAACTAAAAAATAGAGAATTTCATTGTATTGTTGAAGGGGACTCATAGGTTTGAACATGATTAGGCTGTTATGTCATGGTTTGATATAGGTGTGCTTATAGGTTTGATTAGGTTGTTTCAATCAACCATGAATTTGGTCTCAGAAGCTTTTTGTTTGATCATTGTATAGGTTTGAGTTTTGCTGGTGTGGTGAAAAAATAGATAAAAAAATAAATAACCAAATTATGATTTTGTTGGACTATAATTGAATCATGTTTTTATTGGTTTATTTTTTTTCCCTTACGATAAATAATTTTTATTTTGATATAATATTATTTTTAAATACAGACAAATTATTTTTAAAATTTATTGGAATTTAATTTACACCTATAAATTTAAATCATCATCCTAAAATGATTTTTTAAAGCTATTATTGAACTAAAATATTTTTAAGAGTTACACTGACTTTTGTTAAGTCACATATTTTATCTTAGTTCTATATATTGAGTATCTAATTTTTTTTTTTAATTTTAATTTATTTAAATATATTTTTATTATATATTAAATTATAATAATGTTTGTATATTTAAAATTATAAAATATTAATATAAGTATATATTATGCAAAACAAGTCTAAGGTGGAGTGTATAGTAATTTTTGTCAAGTAAAAAAACATTAAATTGACATCAAATGTGTGCTGTAAATTACCCATAACTTAGTTCAATGTGGTGGAAGTAAACATAAACCGATAAAAAATTGTAATCTTCTGGGTGCTGGCTGCGACCCATTTAAGTTAGTGCGCGACGCCTTCTGCTTCATGGAAGAGTCTTTACAAGATGAAAGAGTTCGTTACCTTCATCACCTCGCCACAGGCAACATGCCGCCACCGGAGTTCGTGATTGTTGACGACTATATCTCAAAAGCTCAGCCCTCGTAGCCCGTCGCCAAAAGATGTTAACCTGTTGAAGATTTGGAGGGGGAACGAATATGGTGGGGTGATGGGAATGTTTCACTGTCAAGGTGTTGCGTGGAGCTCGGCTTCTTCAAACTGGGTGGGTCTCTCACGAAGCATGACGTGAGATTCACAGAGTTTGTTCATGGAGGCAGAGGGAAGTGGAACCAATGTTCGTGGGCAACAATGTTCGGCTATGACTTAATCGTCCCTTTTAACATGAGGTGCAAGTTGTCGCACCCGTCATGCAATTTGGACATCGAGAAGTTGCGGTGTTTGGTTTTATTGACCTCCTGTATCCCTGCTCATCAATTGATGGAGTTGATTTTGAGGAGGTTGATCGTGAGCTGCCCAAGTTGAAAGAGTGTTTTGTAAACGCGAAACTCAAGGGTAATGGAAAATTTACTGTATATTCCTCCTTTAAACCAGATTTTTGCTTGCTTCTTGGGAAAATGGTTGAGTTTAACTACAATTATGAAGATCATTTGGTTACTATAAATGTTGACCCACGATCAGATGACAATCCATCTCAGGATGTTACCCTTGTGTGGTTTACTTATTAGGGAGGTTAGAGCTGTTTAAGATAGGATGATATATGCTTTTGTTGTCTATGTTAGAATTCCTTTTAATGCTTTATTTTACGGTGTTGGTGTGGTATGTTTTAAATGTTTGGATTGAAAACTTTGTATCCCGTGCTTTTTTTTTTGTGGTAATGAATTGCATCCAATGTTATTATTATTATTATTATTATGATTATTATTATTTTGCTAATCACTTGTATCCCATATGCTCTCGATCTCTCTTTTTAAGTGTTTTTTTTTTATAATTTATTTAGTGATATATTTTAAGTTTTGAGATCATATAAAATATTATCATGCCATATCTTTAGAAAAATAACCCTATCAGATCAATAAAACTCTTAAGGTTAAGTTTAGCTAAAAAAATCAATCATATTATTAACAAAAGGTTTTTATCACATTAAGCACAAATGTAATATGCCAACACAATATTACTTTTTTTTTTTTTTACCAAAATGTCACTATTTTCTTCATTTTTTAATTTATAAAATAAATAATTATAGTAATTATAATAACTAGTACGATTATAACAAATATATATTTTAATTAAATCTTATATGATTCTTTATTTTATATAATACTAGCTAGATTATATTTGGTCTGTCCTTATAATACTCTAAAAGCCTTGAACGGACTTTGGAAGTTGGCTTGTCATAAGGAATTATCATCTGCAGAGCGGTGCTGATTAAGGTTGCGCTTTTGGTCAATACCGTGAAGGGGGTTCTAAAATTGTTTATCCGTGTTGGGTTCCTTTTAATATAAGGGTTAAACTTCTTTAACTGTATAAGGACAGGGGTTTAAAAATTGTATTTGGTCGAGGGAGGTTCTGAGACCTTTTTTATTGTGTCTTCTGTCTTTTTTAGCAATGTTTGCATCTTAATAAATCTTTTTTTTTCTTAGGAAAAAAAATCCAAAATTGCAGAAGGAGGCACAATGAATTCCCCAGATAAAAATTGCTTGTGAGCTCCTAAGCCAGAGCCAGATATATTTAATTAAACGCATGATATATTTAAACTTGTTAAGATAAAGATAAATACATAGCTGAAAATATACAATTTCTTAGTCGAGACTAAGAAAAATTGGTCATAAAATCCAAATAATGTAACTATTTAGATTCCCAATAATCACATTTATAGATAAATACTTAACAGTAAAGTATATAATTCTCAGTTTTTTTTTATAACCTTCCTTGCCAAACAGTGGCACAATACTATCATATTCATGACATGGACAATACTTTTGTGACCAGAATGGGTGGCACCTTTATTCGACCAAACCAGCAACATTTTACGAATCTGAAATTAAAATAAAAAAAAACTCTTTGATGTTAATATAGCTCCTAATTAACTGTGATAGATCACCCATAATCTTTTTACAAGGATAATAATGCTTAATATATACCATCTTCGTTCTTAATTATAAGATTCTTTTAAAAAAATATTTTTCTTTTTTATAAATTTTTTTCTAACTTTTAGATACATTAATTATTATTTTTTTTACATACTTTGATACGAGGGAGCAGATAACAGAGATGAGCAACAGTATAGAACAACACATAGCAGAAGTGAGTAAGGAACATGAGGGGGTACAACAATCAACACAGCTCACAGAACAAAGGCCCAAAAGGAAAGTATCCAAGCCAACATACCTTAGAGATTATATCTGAGGAGTATGATAAGCCCATAGCGTTTCTATTAGAATCATTCATGCACGTGCCAGATAATATAACAAACTTTTATCCTGAACATTCCAAAGAGTATCAATTCTGTTAGCAGGAATAGTATAAATAAATGTAATCTGGATATACAAAGTATGAATGAAATAGATCTTTTCCTTATCTCAATTCCTTCTCGGAGGCCACTGGTCCTCGAAACCAGGAGTTCTTTTCTTCCAGCTTGTATCAATTTGGTGCTCTCGTTGCTCCTCCTATGGCCAATTCCCCTTCCGCGGATAAAATTGAGGAGCTCCTCATTCGCTTGACCACCCAACAGCTTTCCCTTTCCACAAAGATTGATGATTTCATCTCCCATATAACCCCTCTCGTTTCCCCTCCGGCCTCCATCCCTTCGTCATTTCCACGTTTGTTCCCTGCTCCTGCACCACAACATCGAATCAAATTAGACGTCCCGAGGTTTGATGGTACAGATGCCCTTGGTTGGATCTTTAAGATCAACCAATTTTTTGAGTACCACGGTACACCTGAATATGACCGGTTGACGATCGCTTCGTTTTATATGGAGGGGAGGGCATTGGCCTGGTTTCAGTGGATGACCAGCAATGGTCAATTCACTTCCTGGCCTACCTTTCTCCAAGCATTACAGGCTCGTTTTGCCCCTTCACAATACGAGGACCCAACAGGGGCCCTCTGCAAGCTCATGCAAAAAGGTTCAGTCACTGCGTACCTCTCCGAGTTCGAGGATTTGGCCAATCGAGTGGTGGGGATACCTCCGGCCTTCCTCCTCAGCTGTTTCATCTCAGGACTGCTGCCGGAGATTCGCCGGGAAGTCCAGGCGCACCAGCCCCTCACGCTTTCCCAAGCTGCCGGCCTCGCGCGTTTACAAGAAGAAAAACTCAGCGATCTTCGTCACCCAGCACCTCCAATTCGGCCGCGACCCCCCTCCCTTTCCTCTCCGTCCCTGTCCCGACCTCCATCTCTGTCCCCTCTTCTCCCATCACCACCGCCTCGACCTACCAACCCTTCTCCACCCTTCAAGCGTTTGACTTCCGAGGAGATTGCAAGCCGCCGCGAGCGCGGCCTTTGCTTTAGCTGTGATGAGAAATACCACAGAGGTCACCGTTGTGCCTCTAGGGTATTTCTCTTCATCACAGATGGAGACGAACCAAGTGACCCATCCCTTTTAACCTCCCCTGACCCAACTCTGGAACCCGAACCGGACCCACCCGATACCCAAGATCCATACCCGGCCCAACTCAGTTTAAACTCTATGGCTGGCCACTTAGCCCCCGAAACGCTGCGTTTTGTGGCTACTGTTGCTCACATTGACATCGTGCTCCTGGTTGATAGCGGGAGCACTCACAACTTCATCCAACACCAGTTGGTGGCCAAGCTCGGTCTGCAACCCACCTCCACAGCCCCTCTACGCGTCATGGTCGGCAACGGACAGCAATTGGACTGCAGCTCCATGTGTGAGGCTGTCCCTATCTCTATTCAGAATATCCGATTCACAGTTGACCTGTATGTTCTTCCGATATCGGGTGCTAATGTCGTGCTGGGGGTCCAATGGTTGAAGTCATTGGGACCCGTCCTCACTGATTACAACACGCTCTCAATGCAATTCTTGTCGGAGGGTCGTGTCATCAAACTTCAGGGTGACCTCGATGCTAAGTTAAATGCCCTCACTCCGACCCAGCTCCGCCGGCTTAGTAGAACCCAGGGTGAAGCCCGATTCTATCACATTACCTTATTTCCGAATCTGTCTTCCCCAGCAACACATGCATTCCCAGCCCCAATTCAACAATTGCTGCTTCGTTACAAGGCCCTGTTTGACCCTCCCTCCACCTTACCTCCTTCACGCGCCACCGATCACCATATACACCTGCTTCCCCAGGCCTCTCCGGTCAACGTGCGACCCTATCGGTACCCTCACTACCAGAAGCATGAAATAGAGCAACAGGTTGATGCAATGTTGCAGAAAGGCTTGATACAGCCCAGTACGAGTCCATTTTCTTCCCCCGTCCTCCTAGTCAAGAAACACGACGGCTCCTGGCGGTTTTGTGTCGACTACCGGGCCTTGAATGCTCTAACGGTGCGTGATAGATTTCCAATTCCCACCATCGACGAATTGTTGGATGAGTTGGGCGGTGCTTCCTATTTCTCTAAGCTGGACTTACTCCAAGGCTATCATCAGATTCGCATGAATCCTGATGACATTCCGAAGACCGCTTTTCGAACCCACCATGGCCATTACGAGTTCAAGGTCATGCCATTCAGGTTGTGTAATGCCCCCTCATCATTTCAAGCCACCATGAATTCCATATTTCAACCTTATTTGAGGCGCTTCATCATCGTCTTCTTCGACGACATATTAATTTACAGTGCCTCCATGGATGAACACCTTCTCCATCTGGAAACTGCCTTCCAGGTATTATTAACCCATCAGTTCGCTTTAAAGCTTTCTAAGTGCTTCTTTGCGCAACAGCAGGTTGAATATTTGGGGCATCTGGTGTCGACTAAGGGCGTTGAACCCTTAGCAGAGAAAGTCGCTGCCGTGCGTCAATGGCCACGACCTCGCACCGCCAAGGCTCTGCGCAGCTTCCTTGGACTCGCCGGCTTCTATCGGCGTTTTATCAAAGGCTACGCCACCATTGCTGCGCCCCTCGTCAAAACCACCACGCTCGACCCTTTTCACTGGTCTGATGAAGCTCAGGCTGCTTTTGAACGGTTGAAGCTTGCTCTGTCGTCGGCCCCTGTATTGGCCCTTCCTGATTTCCACAGCCCCTTCATGATTGAGACGGACGCGTCGGGAGTGGGCCCTGGTGCTGTCCTATCACAAAAGGGCCACCCAATTGCCTATTTTAGCAAGCCTTTTAGCCCCAAACTACTCCGATCATCGACGTACGTCCGGGAGTTATTTGCCATTACGGCGGCCGTTAAACGGTGGCGACAGTATTTGTTGGGCCACCGTTTTGTCATCATCACGGACCATCGAAGCTTAAAGGAGCTTCTGACCCAGGTCGTGCAGACTCCGGAACAGCACATGTACCTTGCGAGGTTGATGGGATACGATTATGAGATTCATTATCGTTCTGGCGCCGCAAATCAAGCGGCAGATGCTCTTTCCCGCGTTCCTGAACATGATTCTTCCCTGGTGATGTTGCTCTCTGTTCCCAATCTGTCCTTTATGGATGAGCTTCACACTCAGCTCCAACAACACCCCGAGTTCAATCGCCGCCGTCTCGAGGTCATCAACCACCCCGCTACTCATCCCGGTTTCTCAGTTGTCAACAACCTCATCCTCTATCGTCACCGCATTTGGCTACCTCGGGATATTCCGATCATCTCCACACTCCTCCATGAGTATCATGCTACTCCCATAGGGGGCCACTCTGGCATTGCAAAGACCCTTGCTAGAATTTCCGAGAACTTCTATTGGACTGGCCTCCGTGCTGACGTCACTGCTTTCGTGTCCAATTGCCTTGATTGCCAAACGACCAAATACGAAGCTAGGCGCTCGACAGGCCTCCTCTGTCCTCTTCCAGTACCGCACCGGCCTTGGGAAGACCTCTCCTTGGATTTTATCCTTGGACTGCCGGAATATAAGGGTCACACGGTTATCTTGGTTGTTGTTGACCGGTTTTCCAAAGGCGTTCATCTAGGGATGCTTCCCACTGCACATACAACTTTTATGGTGGCCACCTTGTTCCTCGATATGGTTGTTAAAATCCACGGCGTGCCTCGAAGCTTGGTCTCCGACCGCGACCCCCTGTTCTTGAGCAAGTTCTGGCAGGAGCTTTTCCGGCGAAGTGGCACCCATCTCCGCATGAGTTCGGCCTATCACCCCCAGAGTGATGGCCAAACTGAGGTTCTCAACCGCGTTATCGAACAGTACTTGCGTTCTTTTGTACATCGGCGACCTCGGACTTGGGGCAAGCTTCTGCTATGGGCTGAATGGTCCCATAACACCTCATGGACCTCCGCTACTGGGACCACTCCTTATGAACTCACTTTCGGCAGGAAGCCCTTTAATTTCCCAGATTATCTTGCCGGTGCTTCCGCTAATGATGCCATTGACACCTTATGCAGTGATTGCGAAGCCACTTTTCAGCTGATTCGTAAGAAATTGATTAAAGCTCAGGAAGCTATGAAGCGAAAGGCGGATGCTCACCGTCGCGACGTCACTTTCTCACCAGGCCAGTGGGTCCTGCTCCGGCTTCGTCCATCACGTCAGGTCTCGGTCAGGAACCATCCTCACATCACCGGCAAATTAGCCAAGCGTTTTTACGGGCCCTTTCAGGTTACGGAAGCTATTGGTAAAGTTGCTTACAGGTTGCAATTGCCTCCCGGGGCCAAGATCCACCCCGTTTTCCATTGTTCCCAGCTTAAGCAGTTTCATGGTGACCCTACTCAACCCGACATACCCCCTTTACCCCCTCAATTTTGCAATGACCAGCCTCTGATTCAGCCCGCGGCTATTTTGGCTTCTAGGCAAACTTCGGATGCCACCTGGGAGGTCCTCGTCCAATGGCACGGCCTTTCTCCCGATGAGACCTCCTGGGAAGACTGGTCCACCTTGCGTCAGGACTATCACCTTGAGGACAAGGTGATTTCCCAAGGGCCCGGGAGTGATACGAGGGAGCAGATAACAGAGATGAGCAACAATATAGAACAACACATAGCAGAAGTGAGTAAGGAACATGAGGGGGTACAACAATCAACACAGCTCACAGAACAAAGGCCCAAAAGGAAAGTATCCAAGCCAACATACCTTAGAGATTATATCTGAGGAGTATGATAAGCCCATAGCGTTTCTATTAGAATCATTCATGCACGTGCCAGATAATATAACAAACTTTTATCCTGAACATTCCAAAGAGTATCAATTCTGTTAGCAGGAATAGTATAAATAAATGTAATCTGGATATACAAAGTATGAATGAAATAGATCTTTTCCTTATCTCAATTCCTTCTCGGAGGCCACTGGTCCTCGAAACCAGGAGTTCTTTTCTTCCAGCTTGTATCATACTTTTACTTAATTAATCTCTTCCCAAATATTATTGAGAAATAACTAAATAGATAGAAAGATAAAAAAAAATAATAATTTTAGAATAATAATATAAATAATTGATAAATTTAATGTGATTATTTAAATTAATTATTTTTTTCAAGGGATGGGAATGAGTTAAAAGGATTCTATAATTAAGGAGTGAGGGGAGTATATTTTTCAAATGATACAATGCCTATAAACCAATAATACACGAGTCTTATAGTATCTGCATCACTGTGCTCAAATCTGTGATAATTCCTGGAATACCAAATGCTCGGTGATAAATATTGTAAAAGAAGGAAGCAAGTTGAGACTCAGACGAGTATATTACCAAGAAAGATGGTGACAGACCATATCTCAGAATGCTCTCAGCAAATAAACGCACAACACAAAGGTAGTTGCAGGAGCAGAATCTGTCAAGCAGGCACATATATAGAGATAGCTTGTTGAAATGAATGCATTCTGCAGCATACTGTTCAATTTGAGAATACAAACATTGGATTATAAAATTTACCTGAAAAAGAATAAGATGGGGTCATCAATTTGATAGATGGTTCAAAGATAAGATGGGTCAACGGAAATTGATGATCACTCAGTAAAATAATGTTCTACCAGGGAGATGATAAGATATCTTCCAAAGCAAAAACACAAAATAACTAGAAGGAGGAAAATCCCAGCAACGAAGCAAAGCTGCCCTATCTCTGCATGCTGCGTTAAGAGGAACCAAATCTGAATCACAGGCACTATTTCTAATTTAACTTTTTCCTTGACAAAGATGTACAGGTAGTATAATGTTACCGGCAAAATAAATAAATTCAATGGCTAACTGGGAGAAAGAGATAGAGCAATAGTAGCAAACTTCAGAGAAAAGGTGAAGAGGAGTGCTAGCAACACTGCTATTGCATAAAATTTATTAGAAAACACAATGGTGGATCTTATTTTTAAATAAGAAGAAGAGAGCCTCATTAAATGAGAGGTAAAACCCACCAAAATTTGTAATTTTTAGTAGAGAGGATATTAGAAAGAAAGTAAGATTGGCATTCTTCAAAAGTGAAAACATGAAATTGATTTATCAATCGCAAGGTAAATAAAAAAAATTAAGAAAATTCACTCTCTAGTGACACCACTCAATTATTTCTCTATTGCAAGTCATTACACTCTCAGGTCGTTCTTCAACACCAGAAAACACAAAGAAACCACCTAATCAAAGGGAACCGTCAACATATGAAAATATAAAGGTACAAGACATGTTAACAAAAGTAATTTAGATGCATTTCACACAAACCATGAACTTTTGCAACGCTGTTAATAAGTTCCTACGGGTGGCAGGTAGTTAAACTTCCTACAGATAAAAAGGGACAGGACCTAGTATTGATAAATTAGTCCATCAAGATTTAGACCTTCATTTTCCCCAAATAAATCCATACTGGGAGTCTAGAGCAACAAATTCAGACTTTTAAAACACAATTTGCAGAACGGATAATTCCAAATCTCCACTTATACTACAAAAAGACTCCTCAAAGGAGAAATTATGAATCGTTATTCAAACAATAGAAACGATCACGTATGTGAAGAGTGGGAAAAACAAATGTCAGCTCAGATACCAGAAGAAAATTGCATTTAGGAGTGAGTAGACATACACATACAGAGGGCATCAGGGCAAGAGAGAGAGAACCGTAAAAATAAAGGAAAGCAAAGTTGATGGGCAAGAAAAAGGAGAAAAGGAACACAAGTGTAGGAGATCCTGTTGAAAAAAGAGATAGATAGGTAGCAGGGGCCAGTTACAAATTGTCGATGCAAGTCTGAATAAAACTAAAAAGGAAATTCCATAAATAATATCACGTGTAAGTATACACTATGAAGTGATGGTCAATAGAGAGAGAAGAGGAGAGACATCATCACAGAGTATCAGACACCATAGTAAAAGTCATTTATATCTTTATCAGTGAAAAAACTACTAATATCCTTCTCTACAACACACACCCTCCCCACAGGAAAAAAAAATAAACCAATCAATCAAATTAAGTTCACTTCAAGCACAAAATTAACAAACCTTGGGAGATAAGTTAAAACAAATGAATCCAATCTAATTGATTCTTATCTTAATTGATATGTATAATATTAATTTTAATAACTAACCAAATGTCATTATAATTGATATATATATATAGTTATTCTAATTTATATATAAAAAATATTTAAAATGTATGATAAATAATTTATACTGTGATATAAGATTATTTTTAAATACTAACAAATTATTTTAAAAAGTTGTTGAAATTTAATTTACATCTATGAATTCGAATCATCATCCTAAGATGAGAGTGTTTCTGAGAGTTATTGTTGAATGAAAAGATATTCAAGAGTTACACTCACTTTTGTTAAGTCCTGTATCTTATCTTAGTTCTTTATGTTGAGTATTTAATTTTGTTTTCTAGTTTTTTTTCTTGCAAATATATTTTTAATTTTAATTTATTTAAATATATTTTCATTATATATTCAATTATAATAATGTTCATATATTTAAAATTATTTATTTATTATAAATTTAATTATATAAAATTAATTGTCATTAACTTATCGCGTAAAGTAATAATATAAGTATATATTATGCAAGAGGAACTCAGGGCCGATACTACAGTAGTTTTTGCCAAGTAGAAAAAGGTTAGACTGAAAATCGTGTGTTGTGAATCATTGATAACTTAATTCGATCCGGTTGATGTAATAATAATAATAATAATGATAAGCTTATGTGATGTACTGGACCAAAATTTAAATAATTAGTTCTGCAGAAAATACCATAGCAAAACCAAACAAGAATAAGATTTATGAATTCTGAACAGCGAAAAACACATATCCTTAAGATGTTATTTTGCAATGATTGAATTTGTGTAGTGATTGCATGACTTGTTTTCTTTACCCTGCCTTCACTAATGATTTCCTGATTTCCTTGTTTGAAAGCTCAAATTCACTTAAAAATCCCTTTGCATTGTTTCCACAACAATTATAAATATTTTATTATACAAAATTGCATGTAAAACCCACAAATCGAACACCAATTCTCACCTTGCAAGTTAAATTGTTCCCTCTTTTGTCTTCCTCAATAGAAGATAACTTATTAAGACTCTAACTCAACTTAGGTTGTTGAAACTGCTTCTAAATTAAATGTCTTTTATGCCATTGGTTTCTTGGCCTCGCTTGTGACGTCCAATGCCCGAATCTAAATTTGTAACCACTTTGGTTTGTTGTAATATGTTGGCGTGTGCTCAGTCCTCAAACATTGTTGTCCAGCTCGTCATCCATGATAATTGTCATAATAATTTTTTTTTTGTTTTTTGGTGCGTATATTTTGTATGGAAAATTATTTGTTTTTCATAAATATGTTTTAAAAAAATTAATTTCATTTTATCATTATTTTCTTTCTCAACAAATTAGTGTATTTTAGATCATGATTTTAATAAATTTAAATCATTTTGTATAAATGTTGGCATGTTATTGTGTTACATTTCAAAATTAAAAATTAAAAATATAATTAAATTATTAAAATTATTTCATGATGAACAACCTTTGTTTATTAGACTCAAACATTATTTAATAAGAATTATTTTGATACCAATTTGTATTAGGAGGTGATTGATAGCAAATTTACTAGAAATCCTGGATTTGGTTAATCATAATTCTTAGTTTGGCGCAAAGGATTGGAAATCACAATTCTAGGAAATAAAAATTAATAAAATCTGGTTGATGATAAGGAATTGAGAAATATTTATATTATTCAAATGGAATAAGATTTAATTTTGGATAAATATTATTTATTTTCAGTTATTTATAATTTATTAATTACACATGTTAATTTAAAATAATTTAATAACATTTTGATTGATAAAAAAAATAAAATTGACCGCTTAATTTGACTTACATATACAATATTCATTCACTTGTTTTAAATGAAAATAGATCAAAATCTTCTGTTGAGTTTTCTTGATAAAAAAATATTTTAAATATAAATAAATTGATCTTGTTTAAATCTACCTAAAATTAATGATAGAATATCCATTCACTTGTTTCTTCAACATTTTCCGCCTGATTTAGATATGCTTTGTATCCATCGCATGTTTGGGCCACAAAGTGCAAAAGATGGGTGGAGTGGTTTTCTTTTTGTTCTTTTATAAGGTTAGAATAGGAACAGATGAAGCAAGAACATCACGATGTGATTGGTTTCTTAACATTTTTTCTAGTGAAAAGTGTCAACTTGTTGAAATGCCATGTGCTGAACATGATCGACAAGCAACTGGATCGCAATTTATGACTCATACGGTAGGAAAAATCTTAGAAAAGTGGGATTTTTTGGAGCCAACAAAAACTGACACAATAGGCTTTGAGTCTTTATTGAATTTGATGGATAACATTGTCATTAACTGTTTTGATCTCTACTATGGTTTGTTCTTGTTTAATAAAAACTCCAGGCAACAACTAGAAAATTTTCATCCAGCTTTTGAGTCATTGTAGAATCAGCTTTTGGATCATGTGCTTGATAACTTAAAGAATGGATTAAAACTTGAAGAAGAATCGCATGCCTCAAAGATATGAAGATAGTAGAGAATCATCTTTTTCTAATATTGTGGACAATAAATGAAATTGATTTCCCAGATTTGCCTCTTATTGATAATGTTCCGGGCCCCGGAATAAGAAGGGAGTTCACATGTTCATATTTTTTTTTTGCCCCTTATACAACTCCCATTGTTAATGACAATGAATATAGACTTGAAAGTTTCTGTTTATTTGATTACCTGCAAAAAGAATCTTTACATTTTTTTTTACGTTGTGACTTTTTCATAACCTTAATTGATATAATTTATTGCTATGCGTGTCCAGACTCAAGAGAGAACATAATTTGTGGTTTGAACATGATTAACTTCGTGACGCCCTTGTAATTTTTTTCAGAAACTAACAAATAGAGAATTTCATTATATTGTTAAAGGGAGCTCATAGGTTTGAACATGATTAGCGTGTTATGTCATGGTTTGATATTGGTATGCTTATAGGTTTCTTTAGGTTGTTTCAATCAACCATGAATTTGGTCCCTGAAGCTTTTCGTTTGGCCACTGTATAGGTTTGAGTTTTGGTGGTGTGGTAAAAAAACAAATAACAGAATCATGATTTTGTTAGACAACTAATCATGAAATCATGTTGTCATTCTTAAAACAATTAAATATTTATTAGTCCTCATTTTATTACGAGTTCATGACTAACATGCAATTTTACTATTTCATTGTCTCTATTTTTTTGTTTAAATTTAGTATCTCAAGTTGTTAATTATTACAATTGAGTAGTTTCATCACTGTAAATTACAATTTAGTACAGAATCATCTTTTTCTAATGTTGTGGACACTAAATGAAATTGATTTCCCAGATTTGCCTCTTATTGATAATGTTGCAGGCCCCTGGTTAAGAAGGGAGTTCACATGTTCATATTTTTTTTGCCCCTTATACAGCTCCCATTGTTATGACAATGAATATAGACTTGAAAGTTTTTGTTTATTTGATTACCCGCAAAAAGAATCTTTACATTTTTTTTAGTTAGTGACTTTTTCATAATGTTAATTGATACAATTTATTGCTATGCGTGTCCAGACTCAAGAGAGAATATAATTTTTGGTTTGAACATGATTAACTTCCTGATGCCCTTGTAATTTTTTTCCAAAACTAAAAATTAGAGAATTTCATTGTATTGTTGAAGGGAGCTCATAGGTTTGAACATGATTAGCGTGTTATGTCATGGTTTGATATTGGTATGCTTATAGGTTTGACTGGGTTTTTTCAATCAACCATGAATTTGATCTCTGAAGCTTTTTGTTTGGCCACTATTTAGGTTTGGGTTTTGGTGGTGTGGTGAAAAATAAACAACCAAATCATAATTTCATTTGACAATGTATAATAAAATTATATTTTCATTGTTTTATTTTTTTCATCCTTATGATAAATAATTTATACTTTGATAAATTATTTCTAAATACTGACAAATTATTTTGAAAATTTATTGGAATTCAATTTACACCTTTAAATTTGAATCATTATCCTAAAATGAGTGTTTTTGAGAGCTATTATTGAACACGGAAATATTTTTAAGAATTACACTCACTTTTGTTAAGTCACATATCTTATCTTAGTTTTGTGTGTTAAGTATCTAATTTTATTTTTTAATTTTTTATTCCTTACAAATATATTTTGAATCTTAATTTAAAATTTTAATTTATTTAAATATATTTTTATTATATATTCAATTATAATAATATTTGTATATTTAAAAGTATTTATTTATTATAAGTTTAATTATATAAAATAAATTGTTATTAACTCGTAGCATAAAGTACTAATATAAGTATATATTATGCAAAAGGGATCCAAAGGCGAGAGCCTATTAGTTTTTGCCAGGTAGAAAAATATTAGATTGACATTAGATCGTGTAATGTGAATCACTGATAACTTAATTCTATCCCGTTGAAGTAAACATAAACGGATAAAAAGTTGTAATCTAATAATAATAATAATAATAATAATAATAATAATTGTTTATGTAATGTACTAGACAAAAATTTAAATAATTAGTTCTATAAAAAATTGTAAAGTAGAAACAGACAAGAATAAGATTTATGAATTTTGAAAAGTGAAAAACACATATCGTTAACATGTTATTTTGCAATGATTGAATTCGCGTAGTGATTGCATGACTTGTTTTCTCTACTCTGTCTTACCGGACTATTTCCCTTTGTTTTCTTCTTTGAAAGCTCAAATTCACTTAAAAATCCCCTTGCATTGTTTCCACAACAATTATAGATCATGTACCATACAAAATTGCATGTAAAACCCACAAATCGAGCACCAATTTGCACCAACTTATTAAGACCCTCAAATGACCTCGTAATGTTTTTACTATCATAAAAATTAAAATGAAATAAATAAATAAAATGGTAAAGAGAAAATGTTAAGACTTAAGATCACCTAATAGATATTTATTAAGCTAAGGTATATGGTACAACTTGGATGGCTTCAAAGCATCGGTGTGGTTGAAATAGGTGAAAGTCTGAATCCACTTCTCCTGATTCTTCCACAAATGAAGTGCAATAGTATATCATTCCAAAGGTTGTGACTACACCCAGAAGGTGGATCAGGATAATTGTACATAAACCACTTAGCATTGAACCTGTTGGTTTCATGGCAAGCCCATCGCATCCAATCTCTGAACACCTTATGCTCAGGGCCCTCCATGTGTTTCTTAGGAATATCAGAACCATGAATCCACTCCACTATGTCCTAGTACACCACAAACCCCATCCCAAACATGTAGTGCTTAAAAGGGTCCACGCGACCAGTTGAAACTGAGTTTTTGGTTCCATCATCAGCTTCATTCGTTAGAACATCATTTGATTCACACGAACTTGATTCACCTATATTAGGTGACAATTTTAACTTGTTGTTATTTAGTGGACATTATGTTAAAAAAGAATTATAGTAAAGTTAGTAAATTGTTTGAAGTCACAAGATTTAGAAGGAACTCAATATTTGCATGCTTCTCTGTAAATAATTCTTGTGTATAAACTAAATTATAAGTAGTTAACCACAATTGTAGATAATATTAGAAACTACACTATTTAACACCAAGTTGTGACAAATAGTACCATTTTAGAATGCCAAAGAATAGCCATAAAAATTCACATTGCTATGACAATGTTAGTGCTAAAACACTAATTTCAAAAGTGAAACACTAATTTCAATTCAAATTTGGCATACTTGACTGTCACCATAAGAAATATAAAACCCCACTAAATATAAAATAGAAAAAAAATACAAGAACTAACTTCATTATAGAAGCATTGACATACCCACAAATTAGTTTGCATATTAAATAATAAATCAAATTAAGTGAGTAGCAGAAGAAAATGCTACTTCATCATGTATAATAAATCAAATTAAGTGAGTAGCAGAAGAAAATGCTACTTCATCATGTATAATAAATCAAATTAATTTATAGCAGAAGCAAATGCTTCTTCCATACACATGAAAGCCAATTTAACATATCATACAACATTATAACACTTAACTTTTTATATTTGCAAAATAGAAAAAAAAAATGCAAAGGAGTGACTCTTGTGGGTCCAGTGCGGGGATGTTGTGCTTTGAGGGAGAGCATCATTGATGACAAGTGATGAGGACACAACTAAGGGCAATGACCATGAAGCACTTAAAGGGCCCATGACCAGAGACATACTTAAAGGGTCCAACACAGTGATGAGGACACAATTAAGGACAAGGATCATGAAGCACTTGAAGGATCCATGACCAGAGGCAGACTTAAACAGACCCAACACGTCACAGAGACAAGACTGATTATTTGTATAGCTGTCATTGATGATGATTGAAGGCCCATGTTTCCATTATTTTTATTTTTATTTTATTATTTAATTATTGCAATTAAATAAATAATTTGGTGGTTGTGGCTGAAATCTATGCCTTTTCAGCTGCACCAATTTATTTCGTTTTTAGGGTTTGGTGAACTATATATATTTTCGTCAAAATGAATGAAGACACTTTTGACATTCTTTTCAAATACGTGAGAAAGCTTCTCTCAGGGTTCCTGTTGAACCAAATTCTGACTTATCAAGGTTGATTCCTTGTGGCGTCACCGTGACTTATCTTCCATCTCTGGAAGTGGCATCCCCCTCCGTCAACAATCATGTATCAAACGTTCCGCCCCGTAAGATTCACGTCAACAAGGGTGCTATGAGGTGATGACAACGGTAAGGTTATGTTGTTGTGCCAATACGATGCAGATTGTGGTGACAGTGAGGGAGGTAGAGGTGCGTCTCTACGTGATAGGTAGGGAGAGCGTCATTGAGGGAGGGAGGGAGTCAAGGTGGCTAAGGGCTTGAGGCTCTGACTCGTGAGGGATTGAGGGAAAGGGAGAAGTGGAGAGTGAGTGTAGGGTTCTTTTTCTTTCTAACTTATGTTATATATATATATATATATATATATTGGCTATTGCGATATCTGTCCTTGTTCCGTTAACTAACGAATACCTAAAATACCTATATCCGCGATATCCATTTACACAACCCGTTTGATATCTATTACGGATTTTATATGTGGATAATCACCGGTGTGAATATCTTTTTGTCATCCCTAGTTAATGTAAATAATATGGGAAGGTGATGAAGAACACCACCCACAACAATTGTATTTAAGTTTTTCTAATTACTACTCCCTCTGAAATCAAATAGAAGAAAAAGAAAAAATATTTATTTCTTGATCTCAAATATAAAAAATTTCAACTACTTTTACCTTATTTAATGTTATTTTCTCTAAAATACCTTTCATTTATTTGATGTGTTAGTTTCAATAATTCTTTTTTTTTTGTTTCTAATATCAAATTTCAATAAAAGATAAATTGAAAAAAATATTTTTTAATTAAGATTTGTGCAATTAAATATGATTAACAAATTAACTTTCTAAATTACCGTGAATTATTTTTTTCTTCTTATATTTGAGACTAGAGAAAGTAATATTAATAAAACATCATTTTATTATTTTGGAACACTTGTCTAAACATCTAATTAAACAATAGGAATGCTAACAATAAAGTCTCCAACACTCTCCTCCTAACACACACTTTATGATTAATTTAAATTTATTAGAAACTATAAAATTATGAGAAAAGGTCATTAAATAAGATATTGGACCATAATTTGCTATAATTTTAAAAAAATTTCAACCCATCAAATAAAGCATGTTAAGATGAATGTGTGAAAGAATATGTTGCTAACATGTATGGTTAATCAAACAAACAATACCCTTTAACCAGTGTCGTCTTAAAGAAAAAAACAAAATCATGGACCAAGCCCAAGTTGTCGTGTTGTGATAGCCATCTAATTTTCTTGGTTCCTTAACTGCCACTGTCAGCATTTCTTAATTACAGCGCTTCTATTATCTCTATTTCTGTGTGCGACGGTTACACTTTCTAAATCTTTCGTTACAAAACTGGAACTGCAGCCTAGCGTGCATGACGTGAAGAAAGTACAAGAGTCTCTCATTCTAAATCGTTCCCTTCGAAGAAACTGTGTTCTCCTTGTTTGCTTAGTTGGTCAACTTCACCAGGTACCATAGTTCTCTACCTGGTGCAACTTTCTCTCTGTTTTAATCCATTTCACTTTATTCATTTCCTTTGGTCTATTTTATTGAATGCTGAAAGTTGATGTATGTATGTCTCCTTATTCTCCTCTTCTTGTGTATGAAACAGTGACCTTCCCTTTGTTTTTATTTAAATTATAAAATGAGTATTTCTTTTATTCATTCATTGATTTATTTTATTTGTCCGTTCATTCATTCAGCAACTAACCAGAATGTGGTTGCTATTCTTGGTATCCTGTTCATTATTAAGTTGTTTATCTGTTTCATTATTGCTTCTTGAATATCAGTATTGTCACCTTTTTTAATCAATCAGCAGCGTTTCTCTTAATTTTTTGTTGCTAAATTTGTTGATTTTATATTTTATCTTCTGTGGAGAGTTGTTCCTCAACATTTCTCTTTTCTTTTGAGAATATGTATTCTAAAAGGGAAAAAAGTATAAGTAATAAGTAATATGATGTGATAGAAAGAGAGATAGAGAAATGATGAATGATAATTAAGAGTTTAAACTAGTAGGATGTGTCCAAAAATCATTAATATTTTGAAAACATTGGATTGCATAACCCGAAGTAGAGCTTGAACTTTTAAGTAACCTTTTGGTGTTATTAGCAAGCGTGATGTTATCCCTCATACTTGCTCTGGTTTTCTTTGGCCACTTTGAATCTAAATCTCTAAAATCAATATTTCTTCCTAGTATTTTTTGTTTGTATGTGAATTCTTTCAACACTTGGCCATGAACGTAGACCTTCCATCTCCCTATTTTAATGGCAACATAAAAAAACAAGGCATTAGCATCGAAATGGCTTGTAGGCACTGTTGAAAGGACATCATATAGGGCATGCGGGTGGAACTTGCTATATTCTTGCTAAGATTTATATCATCATTTACCATTAAGAAGATATGTCTGGTTTGATTTAGAAAATTGAGAGGAGTATGAGCAGCATATCTAGTTGTACATTCTCTCTGTCATTATTCATTAAATTTACTATATATACCAGACATGCTACAGATCATTTTAGGTGAGATTCAAAGGGAAACGATTATATTTTAATTGGCAAGTTGAAGAAACATCCTAAAAGATCTGGCTGGTGAAGCTAAAAGAACAAAAATAAAAAATTGTTTTAAGATGGGTTATCTTATGTATTGTTAGGACTTAATATTTTAAATTGCCTTATTAGTTCAAGCTAATAAGTAGTGCACAGGACTAAGCTCGAGGATATAGAATGCAGCATAATTGGTTGCTTGACTTTCTATAGAAAATGAGTGCAAATGTACTATTGATGCCTGCTTCAAAACAACTGAGTGCTATAATCTGTAAAGCTAAACTGTATTAAATCATGCATGTGCTGGCCAGATTGTTTTTCTGTAAATAATATTCTATTGACTTATTTGAATCTTATGGCTGTTGTCCACATGTGCTGAGATAAAAATAGGATGGATCCCCAAGGAAATACAATGGATTCTGAGTCAACTATAGCAGGCAAAAGGAAAAATGATAAAGTGTTGAATTCTTATACTGATGAAATGAAGATGGTATCTGCTGCTTCTATCATAAATGAAGATTTTAGTTCAGAAATTTCTAAATTTTCTTTGGATGGAACTCAAGTTCGTAGTTTAAAGAAAAGACTAATTGTTCTTGATATAAATGGGTTGTTAGCGGATGTAGTTTCTCCTCCTCCAAAGGATCACAAAGCAGATGCAACCATTGCGAGGAGAGCAAGTAAGGATTGTGTTGTTCTTTGTGTTTAATGAATCATGTTCATTCTTTTACTAATTAGTTTGTATTTGAATTTGGTTTCAGTATTCAAGAGGCCCTCGTATCTCAAGTTTCTGGAGTTTTGCTTCGATAAATTTGAAGTTGGCATATGGTCTTCAAGAATGAAGTACTCTTCAACTATATTCAATAGATATGTCTTAATTATGTCTACCATTAAATTTGTTTGTCTTCATTTCTTTTTCAGAAAGATTTCAACTGCCCTCTTTTCCTTTTGGGATATTGTGCTGCTAACAAATTAGCTGTAGTACAAACTTATGGATTCTTTTTGTTATCATAGGAAAAATGTTGATGGAGTCATTGATTATTTGATGGGAGACATGAAAAACAGGTTGCTTTTCTGTTGGGTAAGCTGTAAGCATTTGTTGAATTGTTCTCTGACTACTACATGCTCTCTCTCTCATTTCTCATTGACCCTGATCCCTTGGTTTTTGTAGTTTATAGATAATACATATTTGCTTAGAGATGTAATTAAGGTTTGGGGAACCCACGTTAGTAATCAGTTGCATTGAAATTTTCGGTCATGTTTATTTTGCCTGGTGATCTTGTCATTTTACGAGACAATTTAATTTAGATATGAACTTTATGTTACTTATGTCTTCATTTTATTAAAAAATTATGAATTGCATTAATTCATAACTCTGCACCCCCCCACCCCCCCCCTCCCTATAATAAGCACATTGTTGTTATCCTTTCATGAGATTGATGACATTTACCACATTCTACTTAATGCTTGTCTTCACACTTTTGTTAGAGGTAAATATTTTTCTACATCTGATTCTGCATTTTATTGGCTTTGAATTCGCAGGATCTTTCTCATTGCACTGAAACAAGCTTCAAAACTCTTGAAAATAAGCATAAGAGTGTGACTTTTAAGGATTTGAGGAAACTCTGGGATAAACATGATCTTAATCTTCCATGGAAGAAAGGACATTTCAATAAAACAAATACATTATTGTTGGATGATTCTCCTTATAAAGCATTGCTTAATCCTGTAAATAACTTGACTCCATTTCCTGTCCTTCTTAACCTTCTTAAAACAACTCGTTTAGCACCACCACATTGCTAAATCATTTTCTAACACTTTTTTAAATGTTTTGATCAATTATTTTAGCCAAACACATCGGTCTTCCCTCGTACGTTCACTTATAAGGATGGAAGCGACAACTCCTTAGGTAAAAAAAATCTTTGTTTATATCTACTATTACGTACCATGCCAACGGATTATGGAAAGCTTGACTCATTCTCTTCGTTTTCTTATGTTTATTTACATACTTACATTTTATTTCCTTTAGTTTTGTTTTAACTTCTGGATTGAATCTTATTGTCGTCGAAGAATAGAAAGGCAAACCAATATTTATGTGATAATTTAAAACATAACCTAGTAGCTATCTCTAAATTCTGATTAAACTAGACATTTACTGTATGTGACAAACTATGTTGCACGGTTTATAGTTTTGTAACATCAGTTGCATAAAAATGAGCCTATCATTAATTTCTAAAGCTTATTTTGATCAATTTTGATTTTGATCAATAACATTAATGTAATTCATGACAGCTGAAGGAGGGGAGCTGAGAGTATACCTAGATGGTTTGACAAATGCTGAAGATATGCATAAGTATGTTGAGGAACACCCATTTGGCCAAGAAGGCATTAGTGAAACAAGTGAATGTTGGGACTTCTATCGCCAGGTTATTGATAGTCTTTCTGCAGGTCAAAGCAACCCTTAATTTGAAGAGAAAATGGGATATAGAAGGTTTTCATACTTTTTGTCATAATACAGTTTGTTTTGATCATTATACCTTCTTTCAACATTGCTAAAACTTTCTTTGTTACAGGTTCTCTTCAAATTTGAATGGTGTTTTTTCCTATAATATTCATCAATACTCTACTAGTCTTGGAAAGTTTTATTGGTTGTTGAAAGTTTCTTTGGAAAATATTATTGGAATTTAAGAACTGTTCATCGTTATGGATTGTTTAATTTTCTTATGGGGTTATTTACTTAATTTTTTCTTGTGATTTAATTGCTCAAATTTATCGGGCTTTTCTTTCATTATTAATACCATCAGTGGGTTTTGATTGCTTTTCAAAATGTTATTTTCTTCTTAAAAGTAAAACCTTTTTAGTTTGTTGGGTCTGATACAATCTTCTCGAATAAGTGGCTCTGTAGTAGTAATACTGTGGTAGAACTTCCCGCACCCTTTCTTCAATATTTTTTTTTCCCCTTTCGTATTGGTAATTTTGGAAGCTGAAATCTATAATAATTTCTGAATTTAATTTTACATTATTGATTAGATATTCTAGAAGCTAATAAAAGAGGTGCAAGAAGTAACTTGGAGGTCCAGGAAACAACCTAGAACTGCTTATCCTATGATATAATGGCAGATTATAGACTCGATCCACAAAAATTATTTTTAGAGAGGAGTGGGCCCAAAAATTGGGAGGGAACCATGGCCCATTTCAGTTATTAGGCTGGAGCATCTCAATTTTCATATACATGACATAACGCTGGTCGATTTGAGCATAATGATCGAAAAGGATATTTAAATAAAACAGTTTTCTCATAATAAACGTAATGTATTGGAGTAATGATGGGGACGCGTGATTTTACGTAATTGTAATTGATGATAAAAATGGCTTGGACGGTAGACTAGTTAGTGTCACGTTGTAGGATATATTAGTAACTTCAAAATTATGGAAGTAAAAGTATTATTATTATTATTATTGCTTAGAAAAAGAAGAAATTAAAATTTTAATTCTATCTCACAACATTTCGTTGACACCCAAGTCTAGAGTTTAAGTTTAATGATAACAGCAGTCAATAACAGTTAATCCTTGTGATACCTTTCTATTTTTTCCAAATAAAGTTGTACAACTTGGGATGCAACTTTAATCATTGCTGGATATGTAGGAATCGAAGATGGTATTGAGGAATTTATAACATTCAAAAACTTATTCAGACTGAGTTACATCTCTTTGATATGTATGAATTAGCATTAATTTGCAAAATTAATTTTAAAGCGAATTTATTTATGTTTGATTATTAGCACTAGTAAAATCCAAAATTATTTTTTTTTTCTCCCGCAAAAATTATGTAAGTTATTTTAACTCAATTAAATTTAATATACACAAAGAAAAACCCAATTAGTTTTGGACTGAATTAATTCTTTAATGTGGGATCAAATTTAATTAAAATTATATTACCAATTAGTTTTAGATGGTTTTAGTGAATTTAATCCTTTCTGCCTGTATTTTGTTTTATTGATATGTGCTTCTAAATTCAATAACTCTTGTGCGCCCAAAACAAATAAAAAAACACTCTTAATTGGGCTTTTATTGAATATTTATTCCTATGTATTTAATGTAAATAACTCCACTAATGGGAAGGAAATTAGGAATTTTATTATTTCTAAATAAAATTCAAGGATATATATTATTACACCAGTAAAATTAATTATTTTGTTCAGTGGAATCTCCATCGATAAGCGTTGGTTGCACCTTAGCAATATTATTATAAAACTAAATTGAGCTAGATAGCTACTCAATTGTCCAAATGAACAGTAAGAATGGTCATTTTCAGGGAAGAGAGATTCATTGGATCACACAAACACAGAATAAAGCTGCTGCTAGGTTTCCAAACTAGGTTTTTGTGGGGTTTGCAACGAAGAATTTTGTCTCTTTATCTTCTTTTTTTTCTCAGTGTCAGATTTCAGAGAATATAAAGTGATCAAACTCCTTTTTCTGTATATTTCAATTTCTAGCATGCACTTATGACTTTTGAGCAGGCCACAACTAACTCACTATTCTGCTCTGAGCACTACCTCGGTACTTCTGTTTAGGACTTAGGTTCTTTGCCCATCATCACCACACCAGACTGTGTTTTCATTGAAAAATGGTTTCAGCACTTTTCAGTACTGTAACATATCCATATGATATGACACATGCATAGTAATCATTCACATAAAAAACTAATCACATTGGTCCCTTCCGCACAGAATCATGTTCTTCAAAGCTGACATCCCTGAGTTATAGACCAATTGAGGCTATGTTCAGTTTATTCTTTGATCTCTTTTAATTAACTTTTATTATCCAACAACGTTTTGTTCTCAATTGAATGCTGTATCAAGGTTTTTTTTTTTTTTCAAACTCAAGTTATGTTTTTGGATCACCATTGCTTTTTCCTACGAGGGTGTTGAACATATTAGTTTCTAGAGAAAAATATTCTTTATATCTTTTATTCAACATGTATTTTTATAAAGTTTGCAATGGTAAATGGTAATTCAAATATATACACTCAGTTTGCAAAATAAAAATCCATTCAAATTTGAAATTAGATCCTCTCTTGCTCCTTTTGTCTCCACAAAAAAATATGATAAGTACACAAAAAATAAGAAAGAGAAGTAAATGACAGAAAACTAAAGAGAGGCAGGAGGGAACTAGAGAGAGAAACTATTGGCTAAAGAGAATTCGAGTCCTTCAAATTTATATTTGAAAACTTTAATCTAAATATAGACTATTATAAATTCGAGATGCATAAATTTTTATTTTATTTTTAAGCAAAATATCCCTATAATTAAAAATCATATGAGACTAATTTTTTAAGGACACAATGTATCATTAGTTAAGGGATAACTCATCTCTCAACTTGTGTTGTTTTATTCACATCTTAGATCATATCATTGACGTATGGTTAAAGAATTCAACCTACTAGTCACTTATATCACACCTTTTGGGTTGAGACACATACATTTTTAAGGTAACACCACTTGATTTCACGGTGTAATTTACATGTACACATTGTTTGGTTTTGTTGAAAATGTGAAACAAAGATTAAAAAAATATTTCTTTCCCTTGTTTGATTAATTAGACCGTGGGAAAAAAGAAAAAGTGTCCTATGCTTAAATGACCTACCAGTACTATACTCAAGAGTTGAGAGGCCTAAACTTTAAGGAAACACCAATGGTTTCACCTTGCAATTCAGGGGTATACATTGTTGGTTTAGGTGAAAAATGAGAGGAAGGAATGAAAGAAAAATAAAAGTGGGACCATAAATTTGTTCTTTCTTCTATTTTACTTAGAGTTTAAAGATAAAAGTGTCTTTTAGACAAAAATATGTTAGTTTCACCTATTATTCTTCTCATTTTGTATAAATATTTTCTTTCTTGCTTTTCCCTTTTTACACTATCAAACAACTTAAAAATTCATCTTATTTTTTTATTCTTTTTTCTTTCCTTTCACTTTATTTCCTATAGCAAATTAAGCATAATCTTACTTTAAAGTGTTATCTGATACACAATATTCTAAGTAAATTCACATAATCAATACAATAATACACTTTATAATTATATAGGGATATCACTCAAAGTTATATTATTCACATTCATGGGATTCATGGGATTATAAAGTTAGTTTGATAGTGAAGGGAGAAGGAGAAAAGAAATGGTGAACTCAAATCTCTCATGCTAATAAAAACTAATGAGTAATGTTGTTTGATAAATTTTTTTTATTCACATTAATATAAATAAATTTTCGTATGTTGGAACCTCACAACATATATATAGTAAAATCTAAAATTTAAATCAATTGTGATCAGCACTTATTCATTAATTCGGTTTAAAAATTAAATCTTTTACAATATTTTTCATTGAATTCTAGCAGTATCAATATATACTAACATAGAATCGGGATAAATTTAGATAATTTTTTAAATTTTTTCTTAAATTTATCTGATCATTATATAATTTTTTAAACTTACTTTTAAACTAAAAAATTATGTTTACTTAAAAGAACAAATTAAATGAGTCTTCAATTTCAATATACACCAATTAAGTTACATATTCATTAACACTTGAGGTTTTGAGTTGGGCATATTTTCTTTTATTGGTCGTAGTACACATGCTTTTAGCTCTCTCCTTTTTTGGTGATTGAGCTTTTTGATCTTATTTGATTCATATAATCCTAGTTTGGCATATGCCAGAAATCCATAGTATTCTGGGTCCAGTAGTTTGCCTAAATAGATGTCTTAGTTAGAGATTAAAAGATAAAAGAGTTATTCCATGTCTGCTTTCAAATCTCAATTGTTCAGCAGTAGGGCAGTGGACATTTTTTATTTCTTTGCTGAATGGCCTGGGCAAGAAACACCCCAGACACAAATTAATTAATACTCAACTGATAAGAATTACATTGATCATCCTCCAAAAAGGAGCTGACAACAAAGTAAGGAACAAAATTATAAAAACAAGTATCAATCTCTAATTAAGGATAGTCCAGCTTTGGCAAAAGAATCCGCTAATTTATTTGCCTCCCTTTGGATATGCACCATCGAGCATTGCTGAAACTTGTCTTTGAGTTTCCAAATCAGAAATGATTTCTGCAAACTGGTTAGCAACCGAGTTAAAATTATTCAACAGATTGATAGCATCAAGACAGTCAGTTTCAACAATCAAACAAGTCTCTCCCAACTCCCGTGCCATATTCATGCCATAAAAAACTAAAGAAGATAAAAGAAGAAGAAAGGTAAAAAAATGGAATCTCTAAGGGCAGTGGGCATGCTCACAATTAAATATCTTTATATGACAAAACTAAAGAAGAAAAAAGAAGAAAGGTAAAAAAAAATGGAATCTTTTTAATTTTGGCCAACAATGTTGAAACACATGAGATGAGAGCATGTGAAACTGTGAGGTTTTAGATCAAGCTGGCCTGTCAATTCATATATTTTTTTTCTTCTCGGAATAATTATTAAATCATTATTGAAGTTTATTCTAACATCTTTTTATATTCTTTCTATATTATTTTATTTTCAGTCAAAATGATTGCATTAAACAGATGTTAATTTTAATATTATCAATAATTCTTAGGACACGTGATAGCTATTATTGATATCCACTTTATGCTCATCAATACATAAAAATTCTCAGAGAATTTAAAAGTACGTTCTATGTATGCAAGTCATTAATTAATTAACCAGGACCACAATGCATAAAGTGAAATTGAATCAATAAATTTTAAAAAAAGAGGAATGATAATATAACGTTCAATTATTAGAATCATCTAAATGAAAGTGAAAGATAACCACGCATTATGAATTCAATGTGTTGCCCCACAAAACAAGGAAGAAAATAAAACAAAGTTGTGTTTATATATGGTTTGAATGAATGATTTATATGCTAGCCTAATACTACTATAAATTTACATCGTGTAATAGCTGTTTTTGCTCATGTGAAGTAGGGACAAGATGGAATCAAGACTTCACTATATTAATAATAATCCACTTCTCTAACATGATCTGTTCGTTGTTTAATGGTCACACCATCTTGGAACCCTTTTGGGCACTCCCTCGGAACGTGAATTAGACTCTTTTTTCTTTCACAATGCATGTCAATCTCTTTCTATCTTAATTTGCATTATTCAATGGCTATTTTTTAGGGTACATGTACAGAAGCTTTGTTTATGGTAAAATTTGCAAAATTTTATTGAACTTTATAAACCAAGAAGCTTATAATCCTGCCACAAGTTAGGCTCATTCGTCAAGTTCTTAATAAAATATATATTTTTTTGTTGTAACTGGAGGTATCTGTTTTTTCTTTTGTCAATAATTCAGTCATAAAAATGTCCAACGACTCTTACACCATGCTACATACGAACAATGAAAGATTACGCACACACTTGCTATACTAACAAATAGTAACCAGAAATTACAAGTAGATGTTTATCATTACTATTACGTGGCTTAATATTATAAAACAATTACATTAGTTATTTATCATTAATAAGTTTTATTTTATTTAGTTAAATTAAGTGTGTCGATTAGATAACTAAATAAAATGATATAAACTTAATTGAACGAATGTTAGTGTTGGCTCATTAAGAAATAATAAGAATCTTATTATGTTAACATGTTATAAGAAAATCATGGTTTCTAATATACCGAATCAACATGTATTTTATCTAATTCTTAATAATCAAACATGTTATAGATCCTAAGATTTTTGATAAATTATCTTAAATTATAGACATGTGAATTATTTAGCTTCCAATACAGAATAAAAATTAAAGATTGAAAATTAAAGATATTCTAACACTAGAGCCAAGAAAACAAAGAAATCATTTCCTCCTATTACAAGTAAACATAGATAGAACCTTGAGCTTTTTTCAATTTTTCTTTCCTTTGTAATTCCTTTCAGATCTGCACGTGCTCACAAACAACTCAAAATATAGTGTGACCTAAAACCCACCTTTGGTAGTAAGGGCCGAGGTACAATAATGAATTTAGTAATGAACTTCTATTTAAGACTTAACTATTTTTTTTTTATTATAGATCGATCTATTTTGGAATAAAATGATACTTCTAATCGTGACTATATTCTTAAGTCAAGAATCAAACCTAAGATCTATTTGACACTTAACTTCTAGTATTTTTTGTGCCAATGATTTTTTACATTAATTTTATATGATAATAATATATATATATTAAGTATTGAATTTAGTAAAATCACATTTTAATAACTTTTGTTACTTATTAATAGATCAATTGATTATTATATATATGGGATATTGTCATGATGACTATATGTATAAATTTTTATTAATTCAACCATTAAATATTTTGATATTAACTAAAAGATTATGCACATTAAAATTTACATAAAATTTATAGACCTATTCTAATTAATAAGAATAGGTTGAATAAAATTATTATATGAAAATGAAAATTTTATGAAAAAGTAACTTAGATTGTTCCTCAATCTATATATCTAAACAGAGAGTGGAGAAAGTATTGATCAAATATTTATTATCTAAATTCTTATACTATTTGAATTTGCTTTGCACACGTAGATTGGTGTGGAACTGGCTAGACGGAATCATCACGTGCCAATCATACAAAATAATGGGTAAAGCTTTCTTGGAACTTAGATGTAGATGGATTGCTTCTGAGTTTGGTTTACGCTCAAAAGTAAGGAAGGTACCTCGTGATGCTTCAACTTTTCCATGTGGTCGTGTATCCCCCCTTTTCAAATATCTGCTTCAACAATCAAAGATATTTTACTTGAAACCCGTTGCACATACACACGATCATCACTAGCATAGAGTTTTGCTATTAGTTTTAGACAATGCTTCGTTATGAAGATTTTATTTTATTTTAAATATGTGGATTGTATAGTACGTACAAACTTCACTTTCTATTTGGCTCTGCATGTCCTTCCTCCTTTCTTTCTTTTTTTTTTTTCTTCTTGATAATCAAAGAAATATGACACCAAACACAATACATGCTGAACCAATTACGAGCTAGCTAGCTTCAAAAGAATTTGAGAGTTTCATTCAATTTACATTTTAGACTAATAATCAACCTATCCTCACAGTCTTCTCAATAAGGGAAGAAAGGTGGGAGTTTCATATGAGATTTTAATTTTAATACTTCTTTTTTATTTTTAATTCATAGAAATTAAAAATAACCACAAAAAAATTTATAACAACTCACACTTTATTCAACCAATGATTTAAACTCCTTAAAATATATAGTTTGTTACTTCTAAATATAAATGTTCGTGAACGCGTGCAAGCATTCCAAAACTAATGGTGCTATTGATTTATAGCACGTATTAGATCTAAGGCAATTCACCATTTTCGATCATTCCAAGACTATATCCCTTAAGGCGAAAAAACAAAGAAAGTGAAATCACATAAGAAATACATTCTTTAGATGGTATGAAGGGTTTGGATGAATGAGTACATAAATGAAGCGTGGTTGATTTTTCTAGACCAAATGATGTTTTAGTATTTTTTTTATTCTCATTTATTAAGTTTTAAAATCTTCATTTTAGTGATTTATGTTTTTGAAGGATTTCATTTTAGTCCATTTTAGCTTAAACATTTAATATGTTAACAGAAAATTTGTCTATTAACATTTATTAGCATGATAATAAGACATAATAATTGAAACAACATCATTTTAAATTATTTTATTTTGATTCTTCATATTATTCAAATGATTCCATTTGGATATTTTAAATTTTTTAAATGGTTTCATTATGGTCCATCAAGTTTGTCAAATGATACATTTTAATTCCAACAAAACGTTATAATGATGTCATAGTCTAGTGAATGAAATTAAAGACATTCTATCAAAATTGTTTTGGGTTAGATGTGTTTGATGCTTAATATATTTATTGTTTTTGATTTTTTTAGCATTACTAATTTACTTATGTGTAAGTGTGTAAGTAAAAATCATTTTGAAGTTAGACACATTAGTCAAGTGCACATTTGCACATAATAAGTAAGTCAATTAGTGATGCTAAAAAAATTAATTAAAAACAATAAATATGTTACAACATTAATATTCTCATAAACAAACCTAGTCAATGTTGATATGTTGTAACAAATTTAATCTTCAATTTCTTTTTTATCCTAGGTAAGACATTAGCTTCCCAAGCATGATATGTGACTTTTGGCGCCTTGGCCTCCACAATATTTGCTTAGATAAGTGCTTTCTGAAATTATTGTACAATCGTACATGTGTTTAGACAAAAGAAAGTTTGTGACAGTTTTGATAAAATGTTTATAATTATATTTACTAGACCTTGACATCATATGTCTAATTGTTAAAGATCAAAACGTATGATTTCAGAAACTTGATGGATCAAAGTGAAATCATTTAAAAAATTTAAAGTATCAAGATAGAATTATTTGAAAAACATAAAGGATCAAAATAAAATTATTTAAAACGATATTATTTTAATTAACATGTCACGTCATCATCTTAATCAGCATTAACCAACATGCCACACTCTTCTGTTAACATATTTAACATTTCAACTAAAATATACTAAAAAGAAACTCTTCAAAAGCATACAATATTAAAATAAGACTTTTAAAATTTATTGAAAAAAATCTGTAAAACATAAATTTAACCATTTCTATTTCATTTCACAGGTACTTATTATTTTATTAAAGAACCAATAAAAAATATTCACCTAATTTCGTATCATTTATGTAGAAATTGTTTGCACTATATAACTTTGTTCTTCTCAAAATGGTGTTTAGGAAAATGATATATAATATGAAACTATTTTTATGCAATATCACAAAAGTGTGATTTACGTAAAAATAATATCTTATATGTTTTAATTTTTAATTAACATTTTTTTTCAAAAAACATTACTTAAAGTTTGAAATTTGTGCATTTTGTGTCATTTTTATTCGTGTTAAACAGCATTAGTGGCAATCGATGTTATATTAGTCCAACTGAAACTAAACTCAAAATTTCACCTATCGAATGATAAAAATAAAATAATCAAATTGACATGCATGGTCTTAACAAATAGTTTTGTATATTTGAACTCGTCTTCGGTTTTGTACGTTATCTGATAACAATTTGCCAAATTCCACTAAAAATTTCTAATTAATTCCACTTTTGTTTTATTTGTTGTTTTTTGTAATTAGCCTTTCTTTTGGATGAGTTTTTTCTCACAATTTTTACCCAACGTATTTATTTCCCCCTCATTTCAAGTTTAGTTTTGCCTCCTATCCAACGTTATTAAGGACAATATAATTGAAAGAGTGTCATAGGACACAACGGACTAATTGCTAGTTGAGATATGCATTAACTTTAATTATGGTATACTATCAATAAGTTTTAAACACAATTGATAAATGATTGAATTTTTTTAAAGTATGTTGACAAGATTTTGATTCTACCGTCGTCGTACTATGAAAAATATTTTGTTAGGAGAAATAAAATTCACTTTTCCTAATTTATGCCATGAGAGTTAATTCCATGATTTCTGAAAAATATTTTGTTTAAAAAAAACTTTAATTATGATATTTTGCTATGATAAGCAATCCACTAGCACATGATATCACTTTCTTGCCTGGTTGTGATTTAGACAAAAGAATTCAACTGTCAATATGAAAACCTTCTAGGTTGTTGCAATATATAATATGAATCTATAAGATGCTAAAATTGTTAAAAGACAGCATTAATTTACTAGCATTTATCAGTGAAAGAACTCTATCATATGGGCATAATTAGAAGATTTAAGGGGGCCATTATTGTCTCCATGGAGTCCAGTGCACAAATTTGTCAATCAACACTAGCTAGAAACTAAATATAACATGAGCTCAACAATTATGTATGATTATGGCTACAACTTGCCACCGCTAGCTAACACATGATGCATTAAACAAAACAAATTAAAGCTAGATACTAAATTTTATTATAGGATGCATTATTATATTCTTACAATATTTTTTCTTAATATTTGTGTTGAAATTATTCTCACATTATTTTTAACTTTGTTTAGCTATTTCTATAAGTTTGATGTTCATGTAAGATTGCTCAAGAGGAAATATGCATAATTTTGAAAAGCTAATAAAGTAATAAGCCGTCCAATAATATAGCACCTTTTAGGCACAGTGTGGGGGAGGTCATAAATATATAAATTAAAAGCAGCCGCTAATCTTTCGCAGGACCACAATTTTATGCCCAGAATTTTTCGACAATAAATTCTTAACCCAAAGCTAATGCTTATAAAATTAAACAAATTAGTAAACAAAGTACACATGAAAATGGGTTGGATCCTTGAAATGTACCTTGCTGATCGACGTGTTTTCAATTATTGTCCTTGATTCAATTAGCAATATTATCAAAGGGACCAAAAAAGAAATATTAAAACATTGCAGAAGGTCAGAACTCAGAAGCCATTAATTGTACAACTGCATGTGCGCGCGCGTGAGGCATAGTATTAAGGTTAGCATTTTAAAAAGGAGATATTACAGTTGAAGAATTTTTGAATTAGCTGCATGTGGAGGGAGGGTTATGTATTTAAACTGGAGGCTGTAGCGTAATCCTCTTTTGATAGTTAGAAGTAACAAAATAATGATGGTTGATCATCTTAGATTTGAGTATATCGGCCATTCAATGCAAGTAGTCCTCTAAGTAATTAAAAACTTATGAAAAAAGTCAAGAGTTTGATTTGTTATCCAATCTATAGAAGATAAAAAAAAAGGGTAGTGCCTTTCAAGTTGAGATATTGATTATGAATGTTACACTTTTAAACCTTTTCATCTTATTATAATCGTTTCGATTCTCTACACTTGGATTCAGTCTAAAACTAAACTCAACTTGATATAACTTTGTATGTTCTAGTTTTTTTATTAGGTCAAAGAGTTATCAAAGGCCTACTAAGGCTGATATAAAAAAATAAAATAAAAATCAAAAGGCCTACTAAAGTCACTCAATATTACAACTTAGAGTATTCCCTACATTACAGACCAGTGAATTTGAATTATTCAGCTCACCGTACTCGTGACAAGAGGTTTAAAATATTTAATGGTTATAGAAATCATATCATCTCAAATTTATCAAAAGAATAATAATGATGTAACTCCATGTAAAGCTTGTAGGCCTTAGATCTTTTTCATCAATGGAGTCCGTTGTTTCTTGAAGATCAATGAGAGTGGAATGAAGAAGGAAAAAAGGTGATTGGAAACGCCACTTCAAAGAGAAGATGAGTCAAGAATAAGTTGATCACCATAGGAAGCCATGAATAAGAGCTTGAAGGTAGGAGAAGATGAGTGGAGGGAGAAGAAGAGAGAGGGCACCAAGTTTATAACTCAAATGAGGCTTGAACTTTGAAGTATAATTTCTCAAATGATTAAAGCTAAAAAATGCACACACAAGACCTCTATTTATAGCCTAAGTGTCACACAAAATTGGAGAGAAATTTAAATTTCTATTCAAACTTCACTTGAATTTGAATTTGAATTTGTGGAGGCAAATTTACAACCAAAATTTCAGTAATTATGATTAGTGAATTTCAGTTATGGTTCAGTCCACTAATTCAAGATCAAGTCCAAGATTCTCTACTAAGTGTGCTTAGGTGTCGTGAGACATGTAAGACATTGCACAAAGTGTGACTATATGATGTAATAATGGGGTCTAACAAGCAAATGCTCACCTCCCATTTAGGCTAGTCTGAAATTTAGTTGGATTGAGCTTTTTTCAATTCAATTAAATTTCTCTTCCAACATACGTATCAAATAGTATGTTTAATGCATGTGAAATTACAAAACTACCCTTAATACAAAAACTAGTCTTTGAGCCTAAAATACAAAAACTGAAAAATCCTACATTACTATGGTACCCTCCCTACACTTTGGAGTGCTAAATACAAGACCCAAGAATAATGAAACTTTAATTTAATATGTACAAAGATAAGTGAGTTCATACTTAGTTTATGAATCAAAAATCTATCCTAAGGCTCATGTTCCCTTATGACCTTCTCCTGCATGTCTGACCCAATTTTCTTGGAATCTCCTAACCATGGTTCTGGTGATGGATCCCATCTTTGGGAGGATTATATCAAATATGCTCTCAATTAAGATTATGACTCCCTCACATTTGAGTATTATAAAAAAGACACCTTTGATCTTATTATATAGACTTTGTTTTATAGGAAAAAAAATTAACACTATACGATTGTATAATAAATTTGTTATTTTTTATCAAATTATCTTAAAAGTTATATTGATAATGATTTTTGGTTGATTGACATGTAAATAATATATATATATATATATATATATATATATATATATATATATATATATATATGGGGGATAATAAAATGGATCTCATGAAGCATTCAAATACAAGGGTGGACCTGATAAACAACAATCAATTGGTAAACATTGAAGGGTATTCCTCCTTTTCTTTTTTTATTTCCATGTGATTCAATGTTGGAGCTCTATAGTTCCCCCCAAAAAATTGTACAATTGTTACCAAATAAAAGTATATACGCCTAAAAGAGAGAATAAAAAAGGCTCCTTGTTCATTTTGCTTTTCTTTTAAGTATGTTTGAGAATTGAAATTTGAAAGAGCTAGAAGGAGAGAAGAAAAAAACAAAATTTTCATTTTTAATAAATATTTTTAATTTAATAAAAAAAGAAATACAGTGAGATAATATCATAAAGTTAATGCATTAATCTTTATTTTGTTCACTTTCATAAACATTACACAACTCTAGATCTTAATTTAAAAATTAAAAAGAATAAATTATCCTTCCTTTCTTTTCCTTCTAAATTCAACTCTCGATCAAATCAAAACACACTAAGACAATTTGACAAAAATATTCTTATCTTCACAATGTTCATACTAGTTCCTTATGGTTTGTCCCCCTCCCCTCCTGTGATACGAATACGAGAGCTTTGCCACTAGTAAACTTACACATACATACAGATAAGTGAAAATCTAACTCATCCAATATTAATGACAAGAAAGATGTCGCACTAAATTAATAACATGTGATACTGTCTCTGGCAGAAGTGGAAAGGGACCAAAAGCTTGCGGCGAAAATGATGTATATATATTTTCCAAAGGGTTCCCCTCTAATTTTGATTTTATTCTCTAATTAATTTCAACATTTTGGAAAATGCTAATGGTCCAAACCTCTTCAAGGAGTTAGTACTTGTCTGGCCCTGCATGGTAGTTGTGACTACACGTTGGACCACACTTCTGAAATGCATAGCTACAAAGAAACACACAGCCAAACACATAGCCTTGCTAGTGATCCCAGTTTTGCTCCTGGCTAGATTGGTATAATACATTAGTTCAATTAATGACACAGAGTTCTTCAATTCCCAAATTTTTTCCAATTTTTGTTTAAGGTTAAATTAATATTGACCTTACAATCGGCATATTTTAGGCTACTGAGCAGGGTAATATATACTAACAATACGCTAAAATGCAATAATATTCAGGCATTACATTCTGCACTGGAAAAATGCAATGTTCTTCTGCATCCTCCTTGCAAAGGGAAATAATATCGTATAAGCTCCATTTTGAGGTCAGGTCCCAAGTAAGGAAAAGAAAAACAAAAAAGTAATTTGGTTAAAGTGAGATATGTATGGGAATGGTTGAACAAGCAATTTAAATAATCTGCAGGAATATTCCAGCCTGAAATGTTTACACAGTTCTTCAATTTTATTTTCTTTTGCTACTAAACCTATTTTTAATAAGATGTAAAATTGGGTCAAATATTTAGAGAAAAAACATTATTACTTACAGTGATCTTATCCAGTCCAAAAGTGTCCATACTGTCTCTACATAAAAAAAATTACATAAACAAATTAATGAAATATTTATTCAAATTTTTTTTTAGTAATGTTATATTTTCCTATATTTTCTTATTAATTAGTTTAATAATTTATAAATAAAATATTAAATAAAATAAATATACTTATATTTTTATAATACACAAGAAATATGTAATACTTTTATCTAATAAAGTAAAAGGGTTATTGAAATGATATTGTAAAAAAATTAAATTATTCTGAAAACTTATTTACAAAAGTTGATCCTAAATTCAGAAGTTGGGTATTTTTATTTTATGAAAACCAATCTAAAGTTATGTTTCGTTTAAATTTATTGAAGTATTTCATGAATTTTAATTTTACGCATTTTAATATATAAAAGAAGAAGAAAAGATTTGTTATTTTAAAAATAAATATACTTTTGAACTCTTCCGCTTTAATTCGAATATATACTAACTCAAAATGGACGAAACTATTATAGTTCTGCTTTTCAGATTTCTAGTGCATTTACCTACTTAAATACTTGAATTTTATTAGTTGCTCCATATACTAGATTATTGATAGATATTTATTGTTTCATTTTATCATAGTGATATATTTATTAATTTTATTAATAATTAATTTTTATTAAAAAAATGTGGTTAGTTACTTTTTGGTCGGATTCTCCCCATCAAATATACTAGCTATAATATATATATATATAAATATAAATTAACATCTAAAACCAATAGAAGTTGTTTGAAGTCTCAATTCAAGTTCAAGCACACCAAAATATACTATTTCTTCCTTTACTTATTGTTTTTCCCTCCCCTCTGACAAACTCCACATGCTCATGGAGAGAGGCCCAAGTCAGAGACCCACCCACGTTATTGTGTCTGCATACAAGTGCTAGGAAATGACCAAAGCAGATCTGCCTCATCTCTGACCCACGCATTCACACACCTCCCCTCTCTCCCATTCCCTCCTTTTTATCAACCATTTTCATATTTTAACAACTCTTATCTGTCTCATGCACTCAGATTCTCATACCCAAATTCCACCCTTTTTCCCCTCTCTTACGTAATGTAATTAAATAAGAATACAATTGACCGGTATTATTAGGGTATTGTTTAAGAAAAAATAAATTATTTATTATGATAATTATAAAAAACATTATCAACAATGTAATTTTAGTTATTTAATAAAAAAAAATTAATCAGTACCCTAACAATACTTGTTAACGTTTGTCGTTAAAAAAAGCTGTCACTACTAGGTTTTTATTCTTCCTACCCAATTTTTTTCATCGCTTGCCTTCACTTCTTCATATATACACCCCACAACTCCTCTCACACACACTCTTTAGCCTCCTCTGTAGCTGTTGCCTCTGCAAGCGAAAAAGCAAATTAAAGATTAAAAAAAATATATTCCTCTGCTCAGTTTAAAGAAAGAAAAACATCTCTTCTTGGGTCTCTCAAATTTTTCCCTCTTCACTTTGGAATTGCTTGGTTTCCACTTCTTTTTGTTTCTTCTTCTGCTTTTGCAGGAGATTGATTTATATTCTCTCTTCCTCTGCTATGTGAAATCCCAACATCATCCAATTTTATGCAATTTTTCTGCTTTTGTATCTCTTTGTTTCATTCAAGGTCATGAAGGACATTCTCTTCTGTTTTCACATGCATACACACAAGTAGTACATGTAATGTAACACACATAAGCATAAAATTTGCATGACCAAGTCAATGCACTAATATTATCAATTTATCATCTTCTTTAGAATCTTCTCTGACCCTGAAGGCCAATTTCTTCTTCTGAATCACCGTAACATATTTCAAATTCTTTCTACCCCAAAAGAGGTCTTTGATTTCTTCTACATTCTTTGTGAGAAGGAAGATGGTAGTTACATAACTGAGGCCTTGTGAACACTGAAAAGTTAACAGGGTAGCAAAAAAAAATGTCTAAAAAGGTTTTGACATCAATGAAGGATGAAAATCCAGATTTGCAGAAGCAAATTGGGTGCATCAGTGGGTTTCTTCAGCTGTTTGACCGCCACAGTTTCCTCACAGGTCAAAGCAATAGCAGCCACAATCAGAACATACCAAATAATAAAGGTAATCTGCAATATATTTGTTATTGTTATGTATGCATTTTGATGGTGATTTTGTTAAAAGAATTAAGGTTAACTTTGATACATTTTTTTTAGTATGTGTGTGATGTTCATTATTCATAGACAGTACTAAGTGACAAATTTTGGTTGACATTAATAAAAAAGGACTAATTGACAAATTTTGATTGGCATGCATCTTCAGTAAAATCGCTTTCTTTCAACATTAATTGGACTGGCCCAATCAACTTACAATTTGTCCGGATTTAATGTCTCAGAGTAATCGCTTTCTTTTGCTGCATGTAGTTACAAGGCAAAACAAAACATTTTATCAACTGGCTCGGAATTGAAGATCATATAGAAACCATTTCCATTTTATGTGAAACCCTGAAAGTTTTCAAGATATAAAAATTTCAATGGATTTTCTGATACTTTCCTCCTCCAGATGTTTGCATATTAAATGTTTTAGAATGACAACTTTCATTCTTTAGCAGCGCCACAGATGCAGATATATATATATATATATATATATATATATATATATATATATATATATATATATATATATATATATATTTGAGTTTGTACCTTACCACTCCCCGTAATTATTTCGTTTTCCTCATTTAATATAACGATGAATGTTTGGTTGAAATAATTATGGAGAAATAACTATCTCTTTTTAATGCGTCTCAAGAAGCTGGTAAAACAAATAATTTTACCAAATACAAACAAATTCAGACTTTATACATTCCCAGAAAGCACATGTTCCGCAGAAAAAAAAGTATTTATTATTATTATTATTATTATTATTTAGAACATTTGTCGCTTAAAATAACATTACTGTAAATGTGTACTACATTTCAGGTTCAGATTTTTCAATAAAAAAAAAATTGAGATTCCTTGTACGATAAACACCTTATGTTTGTGACAAGTAATGATACGCCTTTATGCTCGAATCATCCTTGATAAATATAGATAAATTATTGTATATACATGAAGATTGATGCATTTAAATTAGGTGTATTAAGCTAATAAATCATTATTGCTTCATTAAAAAAATTAACCCAAATTATAAAAAAAAATTAACACAACATTCTTTAATGATGTGTTGATCTATTTACTTACTACATCCAATTTAGATGAGAGGTTACTTTCTTTGAAGCTTTAACATGTGTAAACACGTCAATGTATTTTTCAGGAAGAATTTAAGAATGAAGGGCTAGTTGAGGTAAAAAAATTCACAAGATATTTCAAATTACTTCCTACTAAAATTTCGTTCCTTTCTCAGGTGGAATCAGCAACCATATCAAAGAGGTGAATAATACAACTCAAAAGGCAACGGTAAGATAACTGGACAAAAGTTTGAATCATTAGAGAAACCTTGGTATGGAAAAAGTTAAGAATGTGAGTATGCTTGCAGGCAAATAATGTGAAGGTTGCAAGAGAGAATCAACAATTCTCCACTGAATCATCAGGAACTTCAATGACTTCATCGTCTCGCTCATCTAGCATGTCGTCCCTCGAGTTTAATAGAACAATTCAGATAGAGCCACCACCAATCAATCAAATGAAAATTCCAGAAAACTCTAACTCAGGAGCAGCAATGAAGCAAGGCAGCCAAGGCCATCAACCTCTTGATTTCTATGATATTGTCAAAGAGTCAATGCATAGAGATGTTCATGGATTGTCAGTAAAAACTGTAGCTAAAGAGGAAAAGAAGGGTCGTATCTTGAAATACATTGACTCTCCTAGGCCTTTGGAGCCCTCCAAATTTGTCAATACAGGAGTTATGGTTGCTTGGGATTCACCAAGACTCTCTTATGATGGGAGGGACACACAAGATACATTCAAATCCGCTACAAAGCCAAAGGAACTCCCAAGGCTTTCCTTGGACAGCAGACAAGGATCTATCAAAAGTTTCAATGAAGGAACAAAATCTCGTAGCCTTTTGAAGGGTCCCCAGAAAGGGTATGGTAGCTCCAGTACAATGCAGCTGCAGGAACCAGAAACTTCTAGAAGACCATCCAGTGTTGTAGCAAAGTTAATGGGACTTGAAGCCTTCCCAGACTGCACAGAAACTTGTGATACTCCGCCGCGAATCTCTAGCTGCGCCACCAACAAAAATGAGACAACCGCAGGACCTAGCACAAATGATGAGTACAAGCAACACCAAAGTGCAGCATCATCCCAGAGAACAATCAAGGGGTCTACCTTGCTTCAGTTTAGGAGGGATGCTTCAATCATGAACATGACGCCATATTCACGGTTTTCCCTTGAACCAATTCCGTGGAGGCAACCTGAAGCAAGCCAAGGTTCTCAATTACAGAATTCTAAGAGAAGCGAATCTTCAGCAAAAGCATCAAAACTGTCCCTCTCTGTATATGGGGAAATTGAAAAGAGGATAGCAGATCTAGAGTTCAAAAATTCTGGAAAAGATCTCAGGGCCCTTAAACAGATTCTTGATGCAATGCAGAGATATAAAGAATCATTGGATATTCCAAGAGATCAGGTGTCTAATTCTCTATCTGACAATAGAAGTAATAGCAGTCTCAGTGAAAGCTCAATAGTAAAAAGCCCAAGACTACGGCAGAAGGACCCAACATCCACCACTGTTGAGATGTCAAATTCAACCCAGGGTAGTAAGTCGCCGATTTTCATCATGAAACCAGCAAAAGCTGCAAGAAAAACCAATAGTCCAGCTTCCACAGAAATGTCATTTCAGGGTAAATCAGGCCCCAGCAAGTTTAGCCCTGCTAACCGCACAAATGGAATAATGGGTGACAAGCTTGACAGGCAAACAGCAAAGGGTATTGGTCCAGCAATCACACATGCCACAGATCCCATCAGCCAACCCTTTCACTCAGTGAATAAGAGTAATAAGAAGAGAACTTCAAAATTGATGCAATCCTCAAAAGTTCGTCAAGTAATCAATGGAGAAAATGCCACCAACTCCAGCAATACAGCAGAAGCCAAGAGCCCAAGACTACAAAAGAAGTTTGGTTTGGAGAGGCGTTCTCCGCCAACTAGCCCATCATCAGATTTGAGCAGTAACAGAAGACAACAGAATAGGCAATCGGTGGAATTGTCTTCCCCAAGTACAACACCCAGACAAAAATTCAGTGAGATTAGCAATCAAAGGAGGGATTTTAAGCATGAAGTTGACCTAGAAGTCATTCACATTGATCATTCTGATAGGATCAATGGCAACACCATCCAGCTAAAGGGCATTAACCAAAATGTAAGTATTTCTTCCTCCCATCACTGAATTCATGCAACTAAATCACCTGGTTTAATGTTTTATTGTTTCCATTGATCAGAATGCTGCAGAAGAGTTGAGCAAGGAAAGCTTTATGGCTGAGAAAACAATTACAGCAGAACAGCCAAGCCCTGTGTCTGTTCTAGATGCTTCTTTCTACAGAGAAGAACCACCTTCTCCAGTTAAAAAGAAATCAGACATCTCAAAAGATTTAGGTATGTAGCACAATTCATTCCTAAGCAACATGAATTGAATGTTGAATCAGTCTAAAATCATCAGTAAAATGAATCATTGCACCAAATACACTTTTTTATGCCATTAAAAATAAAATCCAGGAAAGGAGGTTTTGTTACATATTGATTTTCTTCAAATTTATTGCTACAGATGATGCTCTGAACACTTATGATAGTAGTGAGGAGAACTCAGAAGATCTTCCACTTTCATCCAACACTACAAAAGCCAACTTCAGCAGTGATACTGACTTGAGAACTCAAAATTTGGTCGAAATTCTCCAACAAATTGACAACAGTGATGAGAGATTCACCAATTTCAGAGACAATAAAGATCCTGATCATAGATATATATCAGAAATACTGTTAGCATCGGGGCTGCTCAGCAGTCCAAGCTCTAGCCAGGTTTTTCATTCATCAAGTTACCCAATAAACCCAAAGTTGTTCCTTGCACTGGAGCAAATCAAGACAAACAAGATGTGCTTCAACATTGAACATAATGCCAAGAATATTACTGGGCTGAATAGTCCTGAGCAAATGCAAAGAAAGCTAATATTTGATGTTGTTAATGACATTCTAGCTCAGAAAATAATATTGGAAAGTTCTACTCTGTGGCGCCAACCAAATCAGCAAGCAGGTAGAAAACTAAGTGGACAGCTGCTTTTGGATGAGCTTTGCACAGAAATTGATAAGTTGCAACATAAAAATACAAATGTCAACCTGGCTGATGAGAATGAGAATTTGACAAGTCTCCTGTGGGAAGAGTTGATGCACTGTCCCACAATTTACACAAACAGTTACAGTGAAATACCAAATGTCGTGTTGGATATTGAACGGTTAATCTTCAAAGATTTGATAACTGAAGTTGTGAGAAGTGAACTAGCTAACCATTCTGGTAAGCATTGCAGACAACTGCTGCTTTCCAAGTAGGACTTCTCGTTAATCAGTTTAAGAAATAATTTTAAGTCTTAATCTGTCAACTTTCTTTTCTACCTATACTTATACTTTGAGGAGGGGGGAAATAAGCTAATTAATAGACATTTTAAATTGTATTTCGTATCTAAACTTGTGAGCATTAATGTCTACAATCATCTTTTTTGCATGTATTTATAGTGTATGTTGAAGAAATACATGTAGAAATGCAGATAAATGTATATATCAATGACATGATCTTTTTAAGTTCAACTATAGGTGTCTTAAATTCATCAGAGTAAGATGCCCTTTTATATATCTCTACAGTCATATTCATATCATTGTATGCCATTTGAAGATGTAGTTAATATTCATAAACCAGCTCATCTGTTAGTTGCTTTTAGCAAATTTTCATCTGTTTGTTTTTTGTTAGGCTCAGCTCCTCCAGAGGTGCTTAATGCCTCAATCGTTGATTTATTGCTTCCTTCGATTCAATACTTTTGGTAATTTTCCTCAAAAAACAAAAAAAAATCTTCCATGGTCTGGTCTCTTCCTAAGAAGATTCAGGAATCATCTCAACTTTTAATACCCATGAAGACATAAACAAAATGAAAATGAAAAAAGTTCAGGACGTGAAATATTCTCTACATAACTAGGCTACATTGCAAGGTGCTGGCTCTTTCCCTGCATCTTCCTCTCTGTGGTCTATTATATGGTTGCGCATGGATCAAAATTCAATATGAACCTAAGTATTATTCTTTTCACATTTGAAGTCAATCCAATCCTAAGAAACGGCTCACAGTCATATAACTAATTCAAACTATTGACTAGGAGTTGTATGGAACACAAGTGGTGCTAAAATTGTGTATACTAATTTTCTACACTTCAAAAATAAACTTAGGTTTTAGTCAAGTAAACAAAGATTTTTAGCAGTAACAAAAAATGATGATAAAAATAGATTCAAGTTTTCAAATCATTGCATTCCCTGTGAAGATAATTGATACATCCACTCTTTAATTTCTTCCAGTGAATAATCAGTAAGTCTGGAAGTGACTCCCACAATATTTTAAATTTCATGAAATAAAAATAATCAGTTGGATAAACTTGAGATTTAACCATATAGGCATACTACAAGTATGCTCCCTTCGGAACGGAATAAAAAACATCTCAAACATCAAAAGGCTAGTAAACTTTTTAGCCTTCTCCCCAGTCATATATTTTAGCTTCACAGTAAAAACTTCAAGGGTATTTTTGGGAGTGAGGTTTTGGACAAAAAGGAAAGGGAGACCAAATTTTTACTTCCGAATTAAGAATTATATACTGTTTATAAAAACAAAGGATTAAGATATTACATCTATTTTATACTAATATATCATTTTATTTCTTTTATTCTAAACAGTCATCAAATGAAATTAGAGAATATTTATTAGAAATGGAAATTTTATCTCCCTTTCCTCTCACTCACCAAAAACCCACTCTTAAACATACCCCAAAATCAAATCTTCCTTTGTTTTCCTTTTGTTTAGATATTCAGTATTTTGCCTATGCTTGTCCATGGAAATGGAAGTAACAGTGGAAGCAGGAACGAGTTCATGGCAAACCTTGACTTCTCAATACAGGAATAAGTTTTCATGTTACATGAGCAGCAGTATGCATTGTAGAAAATTATAATAGGGGAAATGGAAGACACATGGAATGAATAATAAAAAGCAAACACCTAAATGTTGAATTTCTGGTTACTAGCTCACCAATTTTTACAAAGAGCAACTTATTCAGATGTTATAACTTGTAATTAAGCTGCATCTTTAATGCCTTAGACACTTGTTAATTGGCTTAATAAAGAGAGAATAATTGAACCAAAGACACTATGGAAGCAAGAGTGTGTCATCCATCATTCAGTGACCGAATGCATATGATTTGTGTGTACAGGGAAACAAAGAACATAGTGCAAAAACAAAAGATTAAGGGGAGCAAAAATAGGGCTATTAGTTTGACATTTTATAATTCATCCATTATCATCCCATTAATAATTTTTCTGTCTTTTCTACCGTTTCCTTTTTATTAATATCAACAATTATATGATATAGTCAACATACCGTCATAAATATTGCAAACAAACTTCAATAAAAAGAATCATCAATTAACTTACCAGACAAGTGAGGTAAGCACATACCTGAAAGATCGTTAAAATGGGAACATGTCTCTACAAAATAGTAATATCCATCTTATAACCGCCATAAGAAGACAAGGAAATAGATTTCACTACCACAGAACTAGCTATACTGACAGTTTCTTGAACAAGTACACAAATTCGATTCACAGCAATCTAACACACAATTGAACAAGCTCATCTGAATTTTTCCAAACATTGTTTCAGAATTCTCAGCTCTCCTTTTCCTGTCATCCTTTCACGCCTTCCATCACAAACCATGGAAGGAGCTCAATGGCTTCTTATTAGAAAGAAGCTCTGTCTGCTCTTGAAATCACAGTGCATGTGCTTTTCACAGCTTCAGTTGCAGAAGCAAAGGTCTTTTGTCTTCAACAAGATTTTTCCACAAAAGGGTTTTGCTGAAGCTGCATAATTGAATATCATAGCTAGAGAAAAGACAGAAGCCACTTCTTTATCCTGAATTCGAAAAAATACAGCAAAAAAAGAAGAAAAAAAATGGGTTGCCTTCCACTGCAAAGATGATTTTTTTTCACAAGACTCAAGTTTCTAACGCATACATAATTATAAGAACAGTTCATTACGGGAAAATCCGAAGCAAACAAGCCCAAAACCCTACCCCGTGTAAATTTGAATGTAAAACATAAATTAGAGAAAGATTCAAAATTGAGAAATGAAAGAGGAAAAATGAAAATAAAAAAAGTTTCGCAGTGAATAGCTGGTCTTAAACGAAGGTAATGCATATTGAGAGGGTTTGAGGTTACAGAGTGTGTATAGCACAGTAATTACATAACTGATCAGAGGACAGAGGGTTAAGTGAGAGAAGAAATAGTGAAGTTTAAGGTTAGGGATAGCTTAAGAATGGTTCTTAGAGCATCTCCAATGGGAGATGTTTCCATGATTTCTTAGACTAAGAAATGATTTTTTGTGAGTTATTTTGCATTGGAGCATAGTGACATGATAAAGTGAGTTCCTTTATTGTTAATAATAGTTTCTTTATAACAAATTTTAATGTTTGAATTTTTTATGATTTTTTATAATTTTTTGCATTAAAGTAAAATTTTATATGAATTTCTTATAAATGACATGACACTGTGGAGATCAAAAAAATAATGTGAAGATCACAAAAAACTGATTAAGAAATTTATATGAGTTTCTTGCGAGATGCTGTTATGAACATCCACATCGTTCATCGTTGTCTCCGAGGAAAAGCGCACAAATGAAACAACAAACTACTACAAATGATAAATATAAGACTTTTTTTTAAATTTGTTTTTCTTTTCTATACGACTTTTTTTATTTTGTATTAATTATTCTCTTACTAAAATACTATTAATTAATTTTCAATAATATTATGAATTAAAAAGATAAATACATTTGGTCTCTTAAGATTTTAGAGAAGAAGAATAACACATTAATTGATCATGTAGAAAGTAATTAAGTAAAAAAAATATGACGAATTTTAATAATTTTAAAGATAATTTTAACCAAATAATTGAACACAAGTGATTAATGTGTTAAAATTAAATTTAAATTATTTGGATAGCATTCAAGTTTAATCTTTAACAAAAATAATTATTTGTCAAATCTTACATATCAATAAAATGATAGTCAAAATGTGAAGGCTACCATCATGCATGTTGTCTACAATAATGCAATGATAAAAAATAATTAAGTATAAACTTTCTTATATTTAATAGTATTGTTCTAATTAAGCACTCCAAACAAATTATTTATGTTTAAACTTTATTTAACTATATCAATAACTACTAATTTAGTTATGCTGTTGAGACACTCAAAGATATATGGATTTATTAAATATATTAGTAGCTAGTATTTTAATCTTATTTTAATACTTTAATTAGACTTTTACTTCGGATATCTCATAATGATGAAAAAATATTAATTACATGCTATGATAGATAATATATTGATACAAAATATTTTAATATAATTAGTTTAATGTCTCGTGTCTTACATGAATATTAAATTCAATAATTATGTTTTTGGTTTTGGTCCTTAAACTTTGTGGAGATTGGTCAACATCCCCAAACTTGTATTTCGTCCATTATTTTCATCTTCGCCGTCACATGCATCATTAAGTGTCTATGTGTGTGTACACTTGGTTTGTTCCTAAATGCAATGTTGTAGTAATAGGTTTTGTTCATTTTTAATTTCTATATATTAATAGGTTTTATTTTAAAAAGTTTTCTCATCCCTACCCCATGACCCTCAATCACAAGCCCCACCCTTACCCCACAATCTCAATCACAAGTCTCACCATCGATGAGGTTGTTGTTTGTTGCCCCAACTCATGATGCCTCCTCATAGAACAGAATCGTCATCGTCAAAAGGGTTCTCTTCGATTGATCACGTTGTGTCGTCATCATCATACTCGGCAATAGGGAGATGCTTGTCACTTCACATAGCTCAAAGAATCATGGATGATTCTTTTGGGTTGCCCTAACTAGAAGGTGAAATGCCTTTGTCTTTCTTCTAATTTGTTAGATCATGTTTTTCATATTTAATTTTTTTGGTTAATTTTGCAGCGAGGGTTAACAATAGGAAGGTACTATAATCACTTCCGCTAGGCTGATGAAATTTATGTTGGTATTGATGATGAAGTTGTGGAACAAGTAGTGGATGAACACAAGAAGAGGATTGTAAGGATGCAAAAAAAGTTGAACTCTGAAAGGAATGAGGGGTGGATGCTATTCACTGGAGCTTTATTGTCTTGGTTGTTGTGTTTGTTTAGAGGGATGATATGTGTTATGAGTTGCAGCATGGGTAGAGGGTAGGATTGTGTGACTTGTTTAGTGTATTTTGGGGTTGTTTTAGAGTAGGAAATTGTATTTTGGAGGGATGATATAAGTCAATGTATTTTGCCTTGATTTAGTTATGAAACTTTGATGTCTAAGTTAGTTGTTTGTATCTAATGAATAATATGTTAATGTAGTAGTGGAGTCAAATTAGTTATTGATAATATGTGCTTGCAAGAGATTAAGAAGTGAATTGTGTTTCAACTTTGTGACTAATTGTCTACTTTTAAACACAATTAAAATCAAAATGGCACACTACATTTTTGCATAAAGCAATTTGTGTATTTTCAACATTACTTATACGTCATTTATGTACCATTAATACATGCCAAATCAAATCTACTTCTATATATTCCTTGCAACCTTTGAAGGCACATTCACTTCACTTGGTTGGGCATTGTCCCGCAAACCCATAGAAATAAGACAATTTAAATATAATATATTACCTACATGCAAATGTAAATGAAAAGTATGAGAAATTAAACTTGTTGTGTAGTATTAGGTTGCCTTGGTCACTGACTTGTGCAAGTTCATTTGTTATGCCTTGTTTGACCATAAATCCTACACTTGATGTTAAGTGTCCTAGTTGTTCTCCTTAGTCTAGTTGTGGATACTTCATCTGGCTCCCTCCTTCTCAACTTTTTGGGCCTTCCAAGGGGATGTTTTGTAGTTTGGAGGTAAAATGTTTGGGTAACCGGTCTTAGGCCACCTTTGCCTTCCATTGATGGGTGATATTACATGATCATAACGGATCTTATACATCTCCCTTTTATAACATGGGTTGAAATAGTCTGCAGGCTTCTCTTTATTGCTTGCAATGGTTGATATTGCATGCCTACAGGGGATTCCTACTAAGTCCCAATAGTTGCAAGTGTAATTTTTCTTATCCAAATCCACAACAAACTTGTGTTTGAACAAGCTGTCAGTTACTTCAGATATCCTTCTTGTAGCACACAATGCAAACCAATTGTTAGTATAATGAACTTCTTTATTCAACCTCTTCAATGGCTTAGGCATTATGTACTCCCTATTGTTTTGCCAATTTCAACCTTGATATAGTAAACTTACACATCAAATACTTTCTAATCCAATCCACCATTGTCAAAATGGGCTTGTCCCTACATGCCAAGAGGACACTGCTCATTGACTTATTAAGGTTGTTGATGACCACATTGCCCATCATCAGATTTCTTACCAAAGAACCCCCACCAAAAATTTTCTTCAAATTTGCATACAAGTGCCTAACATAAAATATTTGTTCAGACCTAAGACCCATTTCTTGAATGCATGGCATGAGTCCTTATGGCAAAACAGAAAAGTGAAATGTATAGATGTGACAATGACAATGACAAAGCAATATAGTGAGACAAATCATATACGTACATTTTCTTGATCTGACATCAATACCCACTTTTTGGTGATGGCTCACCAATGTCTTGAAACGGCATTGTTAAAAACCACTTTCAAGCCTTCTTAGTTTCACTTTCAACAACATCAAATGTAAATAGGAGGTTTTGATCATTTGGATCCCTCCTAACAACCACCAGCAAAATTCCACCAAACTGAGTTTTCAAATGACAACCATCTAGTTCAATGAAGGGTCTGCATGCAATTGTAAAGGCTTTTTTACATCCATAAAAAATAAAATAAAATTTATCAAAGGTTGGAAGAGCATCCAATTGATCTATGTACTTATACTTGTGCATGATTGAACTTACAGACTCTTCTTAGATCCTCACTATAAGAGCATAGATCAGTAAACTGCTTCTTAGCATCCTCTTCAACATTTTCTAGAGCCATCATTCGCCCACGGTCAGCAATTGAAAATGTTATACCAACAATAAACCTATTTTTGATGTCATCAATTACTTGCATAATTGTCATCTTTGGATTAGACTTAATTCGCTCTGTTAGCTACTTCGCAACCCACTTTGACTTTGCATTTTTATTCCAGAAGACCCTGCTTAATGTGTGCTTAAAATGCAATGTCCTCAGAATAAAAGTAATGTCATCTCTTTCTTTGCTAACAAAGACTTCAAAACCACATTTTGCTTAACATAAGACTCTCACTCTTTTTTTATCATTCTTGTCAAACTTCACTTCTTTACTAATTAAAATTGAATACTGCAACACGACATCTTTGAATTCTGCTAGTGTGTTAAATTCCATTCCTAGTGTCCATTGGAAGTCTTTACAAATGTCCTCTTGTCTGAATCTATAAATCATTGGTTTGTTGGCGACACTTCTCTCTCCATCATTGTCACTTTGTAATTCTTTAGTCAAGCAGTCCTCATCTAAATCAACTATGTTCGACAAATCAACAAACAATTCTTCATCTATGCCAATGACATGTGCTTCTATAGAGGCATCAACAACATCGTCAAACTCAGTCTCAAAATCCAAACTTGTCTGCATATTATCCTCATCCATATTAGATGGCTTAAAGTCATCATTATCACTGCTTTCAAATTCAATGTATGCATTAAAACCTTGTTAATCAACAAAAACCTCTCCATGCACTTCACTCTTTTCATCATGCACTTTACCCTTTTTAGCAGCATCCACATTAGCAACACCCTTTTAATCATGCACTTCACCCTTTTTAGCAACATCAACAACACCAACAACATGATCATCAACTATAAGCACATCACCCTGATCAGCAACATCCTCATCAACAACAACCTTTTGATCATGCACTTCACCATTTTCAACAACATCTACAGCACCAACAACATGATCATCAACTGCATGCACATCACCTTGATCAATAGAACCTTCATTAGCTAGATGTTGCATATCAACATCACTAACAACACCATCTCCATCCACCATTTCTGCATTACCACCAACATCCTGTCCATCATTCCCCCAACCCATATGTTCAAGTATTTCAACTTCAGCATGGGGAATATGTTGGACATACATATGGACTTCAACATTGTGGTCGATTGCATACTTTGCTAACTCTAATGTTTGTTGATCTTCAATGATTAGTTTCAACCCATCTTCAAAGCACTCATCATTTTTCTTCCACCATAACTTGAAATTTTCTTTAGAGTACCCCAATTCGTGGACCACAACCATTGCTTCAAAATAAGACCAAGTGTCCACATCCTGATTGTAAATTGCATCCTTATCTGTCTCTATATAGTGAAGATGTCGGACCATGGAAAAAGTACCATTGTGATGGATAACCAAAGTAAAAGCCATTTCTGCAACAACAAAAAAATTATTATAGAATGACATGAAGGCAGTCACATGTCCAACCCCACAAACAAATCTTTAAATACAAATAAAAATTCAACCCTACAAACCATTCAATAAAGCCACCAACCAGGGAATACTTTTTTCACAAACACCATGAATATAAATAAACAACCAAAATTGACCTTTCTAATGTCTGACAGTCTTTTAGCAAATGGGACTATCGAATATTCGTTCTTTGCTATCAACATACGACCATGTTCTTTGATTAAGTCCAACACCTTGGCCTTGACATGAAGCAAAATGACACTAAAAAAGCAAACAAATGGGGTCATGTTTTGCGATTCAGGATGCTTGGGTGAACGGAACAAATGAATATGGCCATGGGTGACCTATGATTTTGGGAATGACACAAAGCTTGGGGAACCTGTGGTTTTGGAGAGAACATTTGAGGACTGAAACCCTAAATTTGACCCACATATAAAATCAATTTTTAATTGGTTTAACTTAAAATTAAAATTAAAAATCTCCCTACTATCGACAAATTAAAAAAAATAAAAACTCACTCTACCACATCATCAAAATGTACACATTGCAACAAAAAAACATGTGCTTGGCAGGTGGTGATCAGACAAGTAGACACTTAACGATGCAACTGATGGTGAGGATGAAAACAATGGATAGAATGCAAGTTTGGAGATATTGACCAATCTTCACAAAGTTTAAGGACCAAAATAAAAAATGTTGAAAACATGAAGGACTAAAAACATAATTATCTCTTTTTATAATTTATAGTAGTAATTTTGTATATTATTTTTGAATTTTTAATATGTTGTTAATTATTTAGTCTAAATTTTAATAAATATATGTTAGTAAATATGTTAATAAATATTTAAATATATTTTTATATACACACATGATTCAAAAAAAATATTATTATAGGAGACGTTGCCATAGGTAAAATATCTCTTTACTTTGGTGACAACTTACATGTTCTCTTTTAAAAAAAGTTGATTTAGTTCTTGTTTTTTTTTTCTTTCTTTTGTGATTTGCATACTTTTTTTTTATCATCCATGCCAACCTAGAGAGTTAAACCCCCTTTGACTTATGCGCTTGATTTAGGATAATAAAAATTGAGTAAAATTGTTTAATTACAATAAAATGTACTTTTTTAAGTTTTAAAATTCATCTTAAAATATTTAAACTGACATGTTTTTAGAGACCATAAAAATTATTATTTAAAAATATTATCTAATTTTTGGTTGGAATTGAAGGAAAAAAATATTAATGTTAATTATTTAACTGATACTGGATAATTTGATTAATTTCATATTAAATTATTTTTAAAATTTAACTTCAAATATATTTGCATTGTGATATATATCTTTTACTTGAATATTTCAAAATATATATATATATATATATATATATATATATATATATATATATATATTATTAAGTTATTTACCTACACAAATTTCACTTTTAGTTTTGTTATGGTTAACTTTATTTTAAATTAAATTAGTTCCAAACATAATTTTTATATTAATTTTTTTTATGAATAAATGTCATAAGAAATGAAACTTATTAAAATAAATAAATATATTTTTTGATTAAATTTCAATCAAATATTAACAGAAAGATATATTTTCATCACTGATAAAATCTTGTATGATTTTCATTTTCAAGATCTAAATTTTAGTAATGTAAAAAATGTTATTAAATAATTTTTTTATCATTATTTTATTATAATTCATTAAATATTTTTCATGAATAAATGTGACCGGAAATGAAAGTTTATTAAAATAAATAAATATTTTTTCATGATTAAATTTCAATCAAATATTCAAGGAGGGATATAATTTTATCAATGATAAAATCTTGTATAATTTTTTAGTTTGCAAGGTCTAAATTTTAGAATATTAAAAACAAATTTATTAAATATTTTTGTATAATTATTTTGTAATAATCATTAAAAAAGATAAAATAGTATCATATTATTGTTGAACTAAAATATACACCAAATAACACTTATATAAGAATATAAACTAAAAATTAAATTCATATAGTTAGAGTAAAAATTTAGTTGTAAAGTAATTTTTATTATTTGGAAGAAACAAATATATTATCATTAAGGGAACTATTTAAAAGATAGTTATTGTTAATGAATAAAAATGATATTGGTTGCATTTATAATTTGGGAGGGAATGAATATGACATCATTCCATATTTATAAAACCTTCTTTTATATAATATAGTGGATAAGATAATTTTTATAAAGTTTATTATAAAGAATTACCTTTGAATAAATTCTAGCAGCTGATGGGCTTAATCCTCCCATAGAGTGCATCTCAAATTTTATCCTTCCCTGCAAATACAATGGAACTATAACTCCTATTCTTATCCCTCCATTCCCTCTTTTGGTCTATCTACATTCCAAGGACGGATCAAAAAGTGGAGTCTTGGTCAGAGCAAGCCGCGCCCTATTATTCTATTACCAGACATAAGAGCTGGAAACGCCTCATTTCGTTTCGTTTCCTTTCTTCATTTCCTTCTTCTCCAATCCAAGACCAAAGGGGGACTTCTCATATTTAGAATCTTTCTGCGCTGTGCTTTGTTAAGGGATTTAATTTTACAAAAATAAAAAAAGTATTGCGAATAAAAATATTTTTCAATTGGTGCATAGCATTAAATATTAATTATATTTTCTAATAAAAAATTCAACCATAATTAAAAAGAGTGATTGTCCACTTTCCAATCTCTTCTCTGATATAAGGAGGGATTATATATATATATATATATATAAAAGAGATCAAATTGTATTGATATAACTTTAATAATTATTATATTATCTTATAATTTTTAATTAGATAATATTTTTTAAAAATTTATCGTTAGATTAAAAGTTTTTTTCACTTGGATACATATAAAATTTTATATTAATTTAAAATTATTTATTATCTTAACAATATAAATATTTTAAAATATACTTAAATATAGATCACTTTACTACCTTTATGTTATTCAATCTTTACAAAATTTTACATACACAACTAAGATAATATGTAAATATAATTCAACAGTTAAATTAATAAAAAATATATTTTATATCAAATTATAAAAATAATATAATAATTATCAAAATTACACTTTTATATATATATACTCCTAGTAAATTATGCATCAATATTTTAGGCGTAAGCTAGCCCCATCACTAACACTTGTATACTATATTTCGAAAGGCTTAATAATTGTATTGTGGGAAATAAAATGTCCAAAATTTTGAAGATATAGGACAAAGGTGCGATTAAGTTTTTTTTTAATATACTCCCTTGTCACGTTAACGTCAAGGAAAAAATAATTATAAATCTAGATTTTGTTACCCTTGTCTATGTTTGATACCCATTCTAGAACCCAATTAAAATTCTAGTAATACTCTTTTTGCTGTAAAAAAAAAATAAAAGAGTAATACACTGTTATTTATTGAAATTTAGGTTTACTAACAAAATTTCGTGAATCATTCCTATTTACTATCTCTGGTACTCTTTATAAAAAAAAAAACAAATGCACTGAAAACTTATTTCTTATAAAAATGGAGAGAGAAGATAATAAATCTCATACATAACTTTATAAATTTCAATAAATTTTAACTTCTAATAAAAAATTTGTATCCACATAATTACTATTATACCTCCATTTTTTATGTCACTTTTAGTATTGAATTTTTGTTTTCATTTTCAGTCATTTTAAAATATCATTACTTATTATTATTTTTGTTAAATCTTATAAAAAAAATGATTGATAAAGGATACACTAGTAATTATAAATAATTTTATATTTTCTAACTACTCTAATAGATACTTTATCAAATACTTATAATGTAATAAGATAACTTTTTTAACGCGGTCCGTTCATTTTTTTCAGTTAATATTATCAATCATAAACTATTTCATTAAAATTAGTTGAAAAGTTAGTTATTAACTGAAAAGTTAGATAACTTACTAAAATCATGATTTATTTAAAAAATAATCAAAATATTAGACAAATATATTGAGGTTAAAAATGGAAGGAGATATAAAAAGATAAAAGTTGGGAGTTAGTGTTTTAAAAAATATTACTTCAAGTAGTGTTTAAAAAACACAAAAAATTACTAAAAAAAATGTTGTTTATGGAATAGTCATCAATTAAACTTTTCATTTAATAAAAAAAATTAAAAACTAACGATGTTAAACATAATCATAACCTTTTAAGTAGTGTTTCTAAATATGCTAGTTTTTTTTTTCTTTTTATTTTTAATATATTTATCAATTTTTTATTTTTTTAAAATAAATCATGATTTTTTTTATCATTTTATACTTTTTAATTATTTCAACAACTAATTTTATCAAACACTTATAATCTAATAAACTAATTTTCAAGCTTTTAATTAGTTTTTCAACTAATTTTTCAGCACTAACATTTTTCATCAAACATGTCCTTTATTGGTTGAATTTTTGTCAATAAAATTTAAACTCTTAGTCACTTGATATAAAATTATAGTTTTTTTTAATATAATCAGGAGGTGTAATGACCCTTCTATCTATCGAATTAATCCATTTTAAAGATAAATTAGTATTTCTAATTGTGATTTGATACTCAAGTCAAAAATAAAACTTCAGAACTTAATTAAAAGACTCAAATACCATAATATAATATACTGTAATGATCAATAATTCTATAGGAAATTGATATATCACTAACATATTATATTGTTAGTATAATGAAATTCTGTGTTTCTGATCGAGTATTTATATATTCATAATATTTTAATTAATAGTTTAGTTATCATCTCAAATTAAGAAATTAAATTATGCTAACAGATTAAACAAATTATTAGTAAATGAAATTCGTTGTTGTGATCGAGTATTTGTTGCAAGTGAAATGTGCAATACGTAAATTAATGTATCCCAGAGGCAAAATATTCATCTATCTGTTTAAACATACGTGAAGTGGAAGACTTCTGTGCTTTTCATCCTCTTTTTAATTGTTTCCTAATTGATTGATATTTTAAAGGGCTAGCTCATATTTGGCATCATATGCTTTATTCAGAGACTAGAACGTGCTTCGAACTTCTACTCCTTGTTTCTCTAAAGCAAGTAATATCTTTTAATTTAAAAACAAATCCACTCTTCGAATTCCATTTTCCCATGGCCAGTAGTTTTACGAGTAATTCTAGGTTGAGCGCATCAATTATTTACAGACACAGGATTAATTTGTTTAAATTTATTTAATAAAATAAGTATTTTTTATTTTTTATTCTTTTTAGTATGTTTATTTAAATTGCTTCTATTTAATTTTTTTTTATTAATTTTAAGAAAAAAAAATTTATCCCCTTATTAAAAAAAATTAAAATACTTATTTTAAACAAATTGATCAATAACCAATAAAAAATTATGATAACATTTAATAATATTATATTGTTATGTATAGTAATATTATTAATTTTATAATAATTATTTTAAAAATTATATGTAAATTAAGTTATAATTAATTAACAATAAATCTTCATGTGATACACAAACATCTTATCATTTTAAACATTTCTCTCACCGTTCTCATTTTTCTTTATTTTTATTCCTTTCCCATCATAAATTTTATTATAATTATTTTTTTTCTTTTTACTTCCTCTCTACATGTTCACCTAACATTTTTCAAATTTTTACCATACATAAAAAGTTAAAAACTACCTAAAATTTAATAAAATTTACATTAAAATATGTGCTGAAATCATTTTGACATTATAAATTTATAATATATTAAACCTTTGATTGAAATTATTTAGTAAGTGTTGTGCTGACACATAAATTGTTTTGGATTTAGATAGTGTTAGGGATTGCCACATTCTCGAGAGACGAATTCACGATCAATTAATACACTATAGTAATTATATTAGGATATTCTGTTTTTTACTGGTATATTAGGATATTTTAGTAGTATAAATATTTCATTAACATTTATTATTTTTTTCTATATTTCTTTTTCAGCTTATTACATTATTTCACACGTTATATCTACACTTCTCTCTTTTATCTCTTATGAGTATCTATTTGCAAACAAGTGTCTATGCATCATTTTTCATGTGCCGGGTGAGTGTACATGAACTCATGAAGGAGAAATTATTTTTCTCAGTCTCATCTCATGGAAAATACAATCACAAATAAAGAATAAAACATGATTTCCTTAATAAAAAAGTAATTAATTAACAAATTAGACATAATATATAACATAGGACACTGAGAAATCCTGTCTGATTCAAACGAAAAACATGTTTAACCAAATCCAAAACGCACTATCAAAATGATAACATTATTATTCAACCTTCCAACCTTTCTCAATGTAGAAGAGAGAGAGAGAGAGAGAGAGAGAACTTATCTGAGCATGCGTTCCCTTTAGCGTAGCAATCACACTATCACTTCAGGATAAGCTCTTACCCTTGAAAAAAAGCCATTCTTTTGTAGACCTTTGCTTGGTATCCATATAGATCAAACTGAATGGAAAATCAGAAAATTAACCAAACATAACTTTGACTAAAACGAAATGTTTGTTCAAACCGCAAAACGTTGAATAAAAAGATGTCTTGCAACTATAATAATGAACTTCTCACACTGCCCTCATGATATCAATCCATAACTTGTGAGGAGAAGAAATTTTGACAACTTTATTTTGCACTATTTGTGCATCACTTGGAAGGCAAATCCTGGTCTTTTTGGGAATGGCTTTCACTTCTGTTAGGAGAATGGAAAAGTTTAGGCCTAATTCCCAAGCTGAATGGCAATTTCTCTGATTGGCTCATGAGTTGCTGTGATGATGGATTGAGAGAATTTGCCAAGAGATTTTGATGAGAACTTGAACTCAGCATCTGATAGTGGTTGATTTGTCTTGCATTCATCTCCATTGCTGCAACATGATGTGAAGAAGGGAAATATGGCTGTGTTGTTGCTCCATGAGGAGGACACACCAAAATCTGAGAAGTAGTAGTAGTATCACTCCCAGTTGATAGAGCCAATGTTGATGGAAATGGAACCACATTGATGCTGTGTACATCTGTTTGGTTAAGAAATCCATGGTTTTGCCATTGACCAATATTAACATCATGAGCTGAATTATTAGCCTCCCATTGGTAACCAAGTGATGGCATAATGTTCATCAAGCTCAAAAAAGAAGGATGGTTTGGTCTTGGCAAGAGATTATTTGGCAAAACAAGTGTACCACCATGACAAATATTATTATTGCTTCCTTCTTTACCATTACTATTATTATGATTATTATCATCATCTCCTTCACTTCTATTCATCCAATTTGCTTTATCATCACTAACCATTTCTCCTGATTTTGGTTTCCACAATAAAGTGTTCTGGCCTGAACCTTCACGAGAGGTGCTAACTTCATTACAAGAAACAAGAGAGGGATAACCAAGGGTGAAGTTACCTGGAGGAATAGGAAGTGGTGGAAGTTCATCAATTTCATGTTTTGCTGCATTGAGCAACCAATCAACAACCTTGCTTGGTTGGTTGAGTCCAGCCTATCTGAGATCATAGAGGTGAATTGCTGTAGG
>NC_038249.2:14420750-14427861 GCF_000004515.6 Glycine max
TGTTGATCATTGTATAATTTCTGGCAGTGGTTGTTGTTGGGTTGTCGGGTCGTGGAAAACTTCTCTTCTTCCACCTTCTACAATGAACCTCCTAGTTTCAGTATGAATTTTCTGCTTGTCACTATTTGCTGGTATCTGCTTCAGAAAACTATGAAATTAAGATTGAGAAATATAAGATAGATGGAAATTGAAATTAAACTGCTACTTCAGGACAATTATTGAAATTAATTGAAAACTCAGTCTAGATGAGGTTATAAGGTACATATCAATTCAGATCAAAGTATCCTTTCTTAAAGCAATTTAACTTAACCGAAGATGATATGTTAGCTTCATGAAGAAATATGTGAATAATCCTATTATAACATCTCTAAGAATATCAAATTTTATTGTGATTCATAATTGATTTCGTTATCTAAGAGTTGAAATTCCTTGCGTTTTTCTTTAAAAAGAATTCAATTTAGAAGAACGAAATCCATCTTAAATATAGCAATCTAAGTCAGAATTTCTCATATGGATCAATATGAGAAGAACACATGACAAAGATATTTCTTACTGAGCAACTGTTAGACATATTACACAATGAATTGAATCATATTCTATTGTGATCGATTTGGAGGGGATTAGAGAGGCTAAAATAATTAACATTAACGAAGGAAAAAACCTAAGAGAATAACAAATGCAACTAAGTAACAACTCTTGAATCCACAATTAGTGGGGTGCACCGACTACTATGTGATTATTCAATGCAAACACACTGTAAGATCAAGTTTAACATCGAAAACGTGCATAATTGAAGAGGCTTATACATAAACCCTAGATGTAGATGATATATATATGCAGTGAAAACAAACACGAATACCTACCACTGTTTGATTTCATGCAAATTATGGTGAAGGACGAATTGTGCACCTTACTTTTGATGTCAATCTGGAACAACCCTATTTATCAAGGTTTCAAACTTGTGTATTGGAAATTTGATTGCGTAGAATAAATTGGTTAAGTTAAGCCCGCAGCTTGGAGAAAAGGAAGATGCCGGAATGGAACCGACCACGCCGCACTGAAAGATAAAGCAATGGCACATAGGGGGCCACGTGAGATATTACCCTATTGGTCAAATAAATTTGGAAGTCTACATCTTATCATTTTATGGTCAGGCATGATGGACAATGATTTCTTCATTGATAATGGTAGTTAGGAGGGGATTAGGGTTGATATTTCTTGGTATTCTATTCTCATTGATCCATTTGCCAAAATTAGAAAAAGTAAAAAGTTTTTTTCAAAATTAATTGTTTTGATGTCTTAATTGTTAAGAAATTTAACTCAATTTGAGAAGATTATATAAATTATTATTGTTAACTTTTGAAGCTGTCTTCAATTCCGATAAGAAAGAAATGTACGAGTTGCTCTTCCTCTATGTAAACGTTATGTAAAAGTAATTATCTATGCTAAAGCTAGCATGACGCATAAGATTGTAAATGTGAAAGAAAGAGTGTAAGGAAAATGTTTGATGGGAAATTAATTTGTTTCTCTAAGACAAAGGAACACAACTAATAACCTCAATGGACCATTTGCTACACGCTTCAAAAAGCGGCTAGCACACTTTATCGACAACTACAAAAGATTTGGTTACTGAAACGCATCACATGGGGGGCCATAGAAGCAAGACAAAATAGCATCAAAGAAAACGTCGTTCTTATTAACAGCAAAGCCTTATAAATTAAATAAATAAATTTTCCTTTTTTAAAAAAAAGCCTTATAAATTTCTGCATGCGTTCTGTTTGTTACTACACTCTGAGATATTTTCTAAATGTTTTTCGTTATACATTGATCTTGAAATTTTTTAAAAAGAAATTAACAGTAAAAGAATGATAAGTTATAACTATCTCCATTGGCATAATTTTTTTAATAGTGAAAATTAAATTGTTAGTATACATATTGTTGGTTTCTATAATAAAAATATGATGCATATATCACTGAAATTATTACATTAATTTTTATTGCACAGGATTATATCCACAAAAGAAAATCTAACATCTATCTATTAGTACACGACATTTGATTTTTTTTCTTAATACTATTTTAGGAAAACTAAATTTCCACATTTTACAAATCCTCTCATACGCTTTGGAATGAGACAATGAAAAGATGAAAGGAAGTGAACGGAATAAGAGATAAAAATGGAGAGAGAGAGAGAGAACAAAAACACGGGAAAGCATCACATGGGAGAGGAAACAGAAGAAACCCACTTTAGATAAGTCATTTAGCTAGTAAGATTCAAAAGTTGTGGTGTCTAGTCCGAGAGAATTGTCAAGTCTTTGTGTATGATAGTTGATAACTACTTTGGACAATGTAAAGCTACATATATAGGTGAGGGACCAACATATGATCGATGTTATCTTTTACGACACTCACTTAGGACCACACAATACTATTGCAGAGAGATATGCATGGGGGCAACTTGCGATAATTTTTCTGTTAGAAGCTAACATCTGACACCCACACAAGTGGATTAATTAATCAACGCATGTCTTTCATCAGAAGAAAGTTAATTAGTGAGAAGATACAGAAACGTATGCAAGTTTTCTTCTCTTCTTCATTTGTCAAAGACGATTTGGAATTGGTGTAGTCTTCACCAATGCAAGAAACTGGAGGAGGTAGATGTATACCAACTTCCAAACCCTAAAATTTCCCCCAGGCACGAGTGTAAATGAAGAAAATTTTCACTGAATTTTCCTTCATTAATTGATTTTCAAACATTGGACAACCCTGAAACATGCAGAAAGTGATGAGAACCGATATGGTTGGATTAAGAGAGAAACAGAGAATTTAAGGAGTTATAGAATACCCCAAATACCAAACCAGGTCCTTGTTAATTGTTAATTTACACGATTTTGTATATTATTAAAAATAATCTATAAATAATATAAGTCATAAATTAATTCTATTGCTTCAATTCCACATCACAAATACACATGACATGGAAAACCCTAAGACAACTTGTGCACTAACAAACCAAAAACTCTAAGTAACTATATATCAGCCATAGAATTGCAGATAGAAGCTTCAGCATCTACTTATAGTATAGCATGTTTTAAAAATAAGTTGAGAACTGAGGAATCAAATTTGTAATGTTAAAGTTATAACTATTAATTTCTTAAAATCACTTTCGTGAAAAATTACATACGAAAAAGCACGATATTTGTTAGTAATATTTTAAAAAATGGTTTGATAATTATTGAATTGATAAAAGTATAGCGGTAAACTATTTTTTAATTAGTGTAACTGTAGTTGAATTTTAATTAATTAAATTGGTAGTAATTAAATTTATATTTTAATATCATATAATATTTTAATTAATTAATATAAATAAAAATATAAATAATAAACTAATTTAAATGATTAAATTACATATTTAATTAGATAAAACTAATAGTAATTGGCAAAATAATGTTTTATTATTTTAAAAATATTTTCTATTAAAACAAACATGAAAAGTTTAAAAATAAAATAAAAAACTGGTTTAAACCAGATTATTGCATCGTATTTTTTTTTTATCGAATTTCACTTGATTTTAAACCAATTTGACCGATTCTCATTCGTTTTGAGATGAACCGTTTTTATAGTTAATACACTAGTTACTAAACTTGTTTCCAATCAAATTGGCCAGTCCTATCTCATGTTTAAAACAATGCTGGTTAGACACTAAGAGAAGCTTCACATTTCATAACTGAAAGCTAACTAAAATGTTTTTTCTCTTTTTTTTGTTCTAAAAACAAAAACCATGATTAAAAAGGAAGGTAAATAAGACTACTGGAGTGAGTTAAAAAAAAGCTATCAAGTTCTACAGTATATGCAATATCTTCTTTATTAACGACAAATAAACTAAAAAAAAAAAAAGGATGATAAGAAGTTTAAGAGGAAAAAGGAGAAGAGTATAAGGAGAAGGAAGAAGACGAAGCAAGACAAAAACCAAGTTCGCCTATTCCTTTCTGAAAGGAGAAAGTAAAAGATTATTTTTTTAACTGTTGGAGATGTTCCTGAGAGAATCCCCACTTCCAGTGTTGTTATAAATTCGTGCATGTAGGAACACTCCTTCTGCTGCTACTTGTACCAGACCAGAGAGAGTGATATATAGACACACACAAAGAGAGGGACACATAGAAAAACCAAAAGGAAAATGAGTAGGGCTTGGATATGTTAAGAGTAAGAGAGACTCTAAATTAAGTAACAGGTAGTAGTACTGAGGGGCATCTCAAGAGGGGTTCTGAAAAAAAAACTAGTGATGACCAATAACCGAGTCACTGAAAATAGTACAATTATTGTCCAATAAATGGTCCACAGATTCATAAAAGAAGCCCTTGATCATAGCTCATGACTAATCGCTCTCACCTTTCTGAGTAGCCAGAATGCAGCAGTGTCTGTAGGCTCTAGCACTTGGCAGCTGTAACTTCATTGGTAGTGAATGAAAACTGAAAACACTTCAGAAACATTAATTAACTTTACTTTTTATTATGAGCTTAATCATAATAAGTGAAGTGAATTTTAATCCACTAGTTATAGTAGTTATTATATCTTATAATTAGTTAACTATTTATATGAATGAGCTGAATTTTAATTTAATAATTCAAAGTCACAAGGCAGAAGGTTCAGCTTGACAGAAGGAAGGAGCAGCTTATTATGATGTTTATTTAAAGACCCTTTTTAGGTATTCAGTCAGATGCTAGGGTTTGGTAAGGGAGAGACTGCAAGGAAAGAACCCCGGCTCTGAGATCGTAAGTATTGGTCATCTAGTTGATTAATAAACTCTTGTCCAATATTATATTTTGTAAAATAGCATTTACACGGCTTTTTTTAATTATAAATTTTATTATCATGATAAATTAAGTAAAGTAAAAGATATTTACAAATAAATAATTAGTGTATCCATTGGCATATATATCTAATAACAAATACATGGTATCTTTGTTAAATTTTTTTAATAATTTTTTTTAAGTTATACCAATTATATGATTTTTTTTATGGGTGAATACTATAAAACTTTTTTTAATTTTTTATTTTATACTGACCATGCATTGATTTTAAACAATTTTAAAAAAATCAGGAATTAAAATACTAATCATCAATCATAGGGACTTGGGTATTATAAGATGTCTAAACCCCACATCAAAAGGTATGAAATGTTCGATACAATTCTTAAGTAGTTTGGTTTTCCATTGACAGTTGGATTTTAGAGGGGTTTTCCAAGTATTTGACTGCTTATCAATTTATATCAAAGCTAGTTATTGATGTTAATTTTAGAAAGGGATACATCCGGAGGGATTAAACAAATAGACTGAGTAAAATGTTTATTGGAATATCTACTCTCAAAAGCGATAGTATATAAGGAACTTGTATTATATTAGCGGATGACTAAGTCATACACCCAGTAGTATGAGAAGTTCAATGAGTACTTAATAAATACCTTAGATCTTCCTCTTAACAGCTACCCTTTAAGGACAAAATTTCTCAAATATATACTTGATTGTTTTTCAATTAATCGACACTAATAATCTCAACAACAAATATATAATATATTTACTCCTCATCAAGTGATTCCACCGTAATTCAACTTTGATTTATCTATAAATGCCGCCATGAAATAACATTTACCTAACTGGTCAAGCCCTTGGACATAGGCACACCCCTGACATTATCCAATTATCATATTGATCTGTTCTTGGAAACTTTTGACAACAAAATTTATATAGAACTTTTTTAAGAATAAATAGTACCGGTAGTAGAATAAGTTAAAATAATAAATGTCATTATCCATTCTAACCGGCCTCTCATAAATGCAGAATATTATAGAAAATACAAAAAATGCAATTCCATGATATCAAACTACTTAAGAAATATATGTAACAAAAAAGAAAAAAAGAAAAAATATATATACCATTCTGTTGATATAATTGGAATTAGACTTGGATTCTCTAAGTTAGGTTTTTCAGTTGAATTTAATCATTGATGAAATTGGTAAATAGTACTTTGCACCTATAACATAGTAAAAAAGCTAATTAATAAAGGAATATATGTAATAAAAAAAATGCATAGTATTAGTATCCATTTACATATAGTGTTTATATTAATAGTTTAATTAAATTTTGTAAAACAAAAGACTATACTAATAAAAATAAACTTATCGCCTAACATTTTTTCCTTTTCGTTAATATTTTAATTATAATATATATATATATATATATATATATATATATATATATATATATATATATATATATATATATATATATCACAGTTAATTATTTTTTGTTTTTTTCTCTTCTGTTTTTCCTAGATCTGTCCCTGTCTGTTGTGGAAAAAGACGTTATATTTTCATGGATGATGTGTTACTTCAAAACTAGCTAGCAATCATTTGAGATTCTCTAATTTGCTGACTATACCGTTACTTATTTTTTTCAAAACCATTTTTATCGAACAGATTTAACCTAATAAACTAATAAATTAATTATATTTGTTATTCGTTAGAATGTGAATAGAATCATGAAATGGACGTTCACATCATCATGATCACGAGCATAACTGCTCTTTGTGGCTAGATAAATAACACTTCATTTGAATGGAAGATGAGTGAGAGGAAAGAAATAAAAGAATATAAGAATTTTAAAAGGATTTTAAATAGAAAATGTGTCATTTGAGTCAATGAAATTAATAAAATTCTTAAAAAGTTCAGGAGCTTATAAAGTAGTTCTATGTATATAATTTATAAGAAATGTAAGCATAATTAATGACAAATTTTCTAACCAGCAATAATTCAAACAATTCCATTTTATTCAAGACTTTTAATTTATATATGTTTTCCAGCTATTTTTATTCATTAAATAATTGTATGGTCTATATCTAAGAAAAGGATTTGAATCGTCTTATATACAACTGCTTGCAATTTCCACCATAAAAAAGTTTTTTTCTACAATAAAAAATACTATCATAAACACAAATTTTTGAAGTATGAAGGTAAGGATGAGGAACTGCATGTCATGCTCACGCAGTCAACATTTCGGACCGCAACAATTCAAATCCAAAGGAAACGTTGAACTCGAGTTATTGCCAGAGTATC
>NC_038249.2:14428127-14433629 GCF_000004515.6 Glycine max
GTATACTACTGTAAATGATGTGAAAGACTAAGCTTAAGTAAAGTAATAATTATACAATTAATGTACAATATATACACAAGACGCGTTTTAGGTGAAAATATGAAATATTCGAGGAACTAATTCAGCTATAAAACCAAAATAAATAATTGATATAAAATAGTTTTAATCATTCATACATAATATGTTATGTGATTGAATCTTTTTTCATTTCACAAAAAAATACCAAATACTATATAACTATTATAATATTAAATAAATTAGAGAAATGAGCCACAATTTAATTTATATAAGTTTAAAGTTAATAATAAATTAAAACAAATACTAACATTATGTTTGCCCAAGTAAAATAAACTCAAATTCGTAAATAAAAAATATGATTAAAATATGTGACATTGTTAAAGGATGTTAATCTTTGACGGAAATTAATAATTGACTAAATGTAAGATACTTAACACATATAATATTATAACCAAAGTAAAATAAAATAAATAAAGTTATTATTAACCTCACCGTGTTTAAGTGTCTAAAAATATAATTTTTTTTTAATTTTCATTTTAATTCTTAAGAATTATAAAATTTCTGTTTTTAGTTTTAATTTTAAATATTAAATATGGAAATTAAAAATAATTAAATATTTATCTAAACTAAAAACAGTATTACAATATATCTTTACGAGCAGATAATATAATTAGCTAATTTTTTTCTCCATCGACATTTTTCACAAATTTTATGAATAGAGACCCTTATTTTCATATTTTTTATTCCTTAACTTAATAAGTTAATATCAAATTTATTTATTGGAAGAAAATAAGATTTCCTTACTTTTTTAAATTGCATTAATTCAATTTATTATTTATAAGAATTAATTCGATTGTAAACATAACATGAAAAAAAAAACTTCTGAATTGTTGAATAACAAAAAATAATGTAAAAAAAAAAAAAAAAAACCAGCAAAACCATAGTAGTATTTCACCAATTTCATTGAATATGGGATCAATGGTACTGTTTTTTATGCTATGATGTAAAAAAAAGATATGTGAGTTTAAGATTCTTGTTCTATGTAATTTACTTTTTAGATTTAATTTGATTATTTAATTTTTTTTAATTTAATTTGATTCTTGAACTTTTAAAATTAATTTAATTTAGTTTTATCGTTTAAATTGGGTCAAATTATCTTTTGTAGTGATTTAAAATCAATTGATAAACTTTTATAAAATACATATTTTTAACACGGTCCATTTAATTTAAATAATAAAATCAAATTGAATCGATTTTAGAAATTATAAAATTAAATTAAATTCAAAAAAATTAATAAACTAAATCAAATGTAAATAATAAATCAGCGAAAAATAAAATAATTTAACCTTAGTTAAAAGGAAATTTGGAATGTAGTAGTACAATTTTAGTTAAAATAAATAAATAAATTGGATAACATACTAACATGCTTCATTGGAATATGTGTGATTTCTAAAGTTGTCGTGAATGCACTTCTTTGTCGTAGGCGTGCGCATGCTCTTTGTTTTGTCGGCTCATTCTAATGTATATTTCTGTATTGCGTAAGCATCTCAGCATATTTTTGCTTTTGTGTAGAGAACACTATACAGTACCCAGAAAACAACAAACAAAGATGTATCCCTATCTCAATAGAATTAAAATTAAAACAATTACAAATTCGCTCTTATATGATTATTTTGTTTCTTAAATAATACTTTTACTACTATATATACAAAAATAAAAAAAAATATTTTTTTCTTAATTATATGCAGTAACATAGTTTAAAAAAACACTCAGCAAAATGAAAAACATAGTTTAAAAAAAAATACTTTTTATAATTTTAAAAATTCTCTAATTAATTGTGTTTAACTTTTTATGTCGATTTTGTTATAATTAAATGTCAAATATAGTTTATATTTTTTTATCTAATTACTTTTAAATTTCTATTTATGTGTTATTTTCTTCTTCTTACATAATCAACTAATTAATTAGACTTTTGAATTAAATTTTTTAAAATCTTTGTATAAATTAATTTATAATATTATTCTTTTATAACTAACTTAATTTTTTTTATTATTCCCTCCTAAAGAATGACACTGTCGTTCTTTTTAATTATAAATCATTTTAATTTAATATTATATATATATATATGCATAATTTGAAAATATATTTTTCTTTTAATATATATTGCATGATTTTACATGAATTAGTTATATTTTATAATCTTAAATTCTTTTTATTTATATATTTTAAGTTGTAGTTAAATTTTGAAATACTTGTGCAAATCATAAAATGATTTCTAATTTATATAAAAATATTATGTATAATAAAAATACATTTTGAAATTATTGTACAATATGTGAATTTTGTAGAGGAACGATGGTATAATTTTTTTGGGGGGTTAGGGCTATTAAAAAAATGGACCGGGTTGGATTGGTGTTGAACTGAGTTGAAATATTAATGTATTAAAAAAACTGAACTATTGTGAATAAAAAAATTGAACTCAATTGTTCCGTAGTTCAATTTTTAAAAATTGAACTACTCCAAAATCAAATTGCTTAAACCGAACTAAACTGTAATAACTCAGATTAAAAATGTGAAAAATTTGCTTCAAAATAAGATGTTTATTGACAACATTTCAGAATAGTTCGGGTGTAGTTCGGACAGCTCGAGGCAATTTGTAGTAGTGAACAGTTCAATTCCATTTAGTTCACCTAAATTGCTAAGCAATTCGATCAGGTTGCCTAAACTATTTTTACATTTCAATTCAATTATTTAGCTGTTTATTTCATCTATTTTGTCCATCCCTATTTATAGGTATCCACTTTTAGAGATAATCTTATTTGAAACATAATAAAATATGAAATAAAAGAATTTTTTAACAAAAATTTGAATCTTGACTCACCATATTATAAGATATTAACCTCTTCTGTTAGACTTAACCCTCACTAGTTATAGTTAATTATAACATTGGTGTTAACTTAGTATATTTTTCTGTGAACAAAGGAAAAAGAAAGCAACACAAAAGTGTATGCCTCTAGGGAAATTGACCTTAGCAGCATCAGGCATCAGCCATAAGGGCTAAAGAAGTAAAATAATGGGGTATATGAAATATCCTATCTTCCATGTGTAAGGAAAAACCATCTAGGGGAACTAAATTCTAATTATGAATAGACAAGTTAAAGCATGGATGATTAATGCCACAATTTTGAGTAATGCTTCATAATTAAGGTTGGTTAAGAGTTCCATCTCCACTTGGATTCTGTTATAGCCTTGATTCGTAACAATTTTTAGTCTCTGAGTTACCTCACATACTAGAGGAGGTATCTCAGGAAGAGGTTGATGTAGATCAGGGCAAGGAGGACCACATCCTTATTGAGTGGAGGGTCAAAAGCAATACGAGAAGGACACAGATAGGAGGTACATTAGGCATCATCTTGGTTGTGGGTAAGTTACACTTTTCTTTACTTCTATTTATATTTGCTCAACATGAAATTCGATTCTTGATATTGACTTTTGATTTTTAGTTTTTCGCAAGTGGATTTTCTCAAACTTGACCACCTAGGGCATTAGGCATGCCATCAAGGCACAATTTCAAGGTGCCTTTCAATCTTACTTTGTGATCCTATACAATGGTAGGAGCTAGGAAGTTTGATAGATTTAATGTAGGTTGTATTGTGTGTTTATTCATCCTTAATTAGTTTACAAATATTTATTTCATTTACAAATTGACTATATCACAGTTATTATGCAGGAGAAATGCTCATGGGATTTTTGTCACGCAGTAGCAGATTCGTAAGACATTTAAATAACATTAGAGTATCTTAAAAATATTCTAACCAAGGAAAGGAAGTAGCCAATCTAGAACAATGCAAATCAAGCCTTGGCCAAAGGCAAAGCTGTCCACAGGTGTAACCCACAAGACAGTTAAGACAAGTGTTTTAGGTCTTTAATTTTTTTTTTTCGTGAACAGGCGTTGGTTATGTTTATTCTTTAATAATTTTATGTAAATATATAAAGACTTGTGTTTCAAACTTTTTATTATTTCAATTTAGACATCAATATGCAACATGTTTATTAGAATATCACTCATTAATTAATATATAACTAAAAAATTGTGCAGTTTGTATTGACCTATTGGTTTTTTTTTTATGGAGAGGCCTATTGATTATTTGACTGCATTAAATAATATAGTAATTAAAACTAATAATTGATAGTCTTTAAAAGATAAATTTACCATTTTTAAGATAATTTAATTAAAGCTAATAATAATTTTTACAATATGAACTTTTTTATTTATTTTGCATCCAAAAAATATATAATTTTAGGTGAAGATAAATTGAAAAATATTGTGTTAATATTTTTTTAAAGATTTAGTGAACTTATTGAATACTACATGTAACAGTTGCAAACGGCCAAAAGAAAATCTTTAATATTATAATTACTAAAAATCTATTTAAGGTCAATAATATTATAAGATAGATTAAATAAATTAACAACTTATCTATTAATTGTGAAATATTATAATTAATTGATGAATTATTTTTCACTTCAATTTTTTTTGTCTTAGGTCTCATATTCTTTAGACACGGCCTAGTTATCCACACTATATAGGTTACATATCTCATCTTAAGGGTGACACTAGATTTGGTATATTCACTCACACACATGTTTTGTAGATATCAATATCTTTATAATTTATCATATATTTTTTATTAAACATCTGTTGTCTTTTTGGCCTGCAAAACCATGAGACCTGAACGAGATGTGAACCCTAATGAACTCTTCTTAGATGCCCACAAGAATATGTCAAGCAATTGGATTGATGGTCATTCTTAGAGGAATTGTGTAAATTGTCAATCATATATTGTCTCAAACTATATAGGATCAAAATGGGACACCGAAAAGAATTAAGAAAAAAAATAGGGGGTTACTTCCATGATTTATCAAGAAAAAACTTATGAATGATATTGTTTAAGGTTCACAAAATACATGTGACATCTTATATTACATTATGAGACATATGTCAACTCTTCGTGTCTATCCTACAATAAAAGCACAAACACTCGATCTTTAGTAGCAAGGTTCCCAAACCAACAGGTGTTGAAATTTTTTATTCTAATAATTAATGTAAGATAATATTATAAGATAATTATAGTAGGTATTTTTAGAATGATTATTGACTCGATTGCTTGATTATTCTTGTGGGTATCTAAGAATCTCATTAAGGTTCACATCTTGTTCAATTCTTGCGGTCTTACGAATCAGAAAGACAACAACGGTAGTTACGGTTTAGTATAAAAATATGACAAATTATAAAGATATTAAACATGCACTTTAAAGTATTCATGTGAGTAAATAAATATCGTCAGTGCCACCTTAAGATGAGATGTGCATCCTGTAGTGGATTGCTCTACCTTTAACCAAATAATAAAAATGTATCATTGTTTATGTTTTTTTCCATTGCTTTCTCAACGTCCCATTAGTTAAAGGAAAAAATGAGATATC
>NC_038249.2:14434138-14435944 GCF_000004515.6 Glycine max
TTTATTTCTTTACTCTCAACTAAAAACTAGTAGCTAACTTATGATGTATATGTAAATGAAGTAAGAATAAATAGTTAAATTAATCTTTGGAAGTGTGAGATACTAATAAATTAGTCTATAAAAAATAAAAATTTAAATTTAGTATCTGAATAAGTAAAAAGTGTGATAAATTTGTTTTAATTCAATAATAAATTAATTCTAATCTTTACAATTTAATGTAAAATTAATTTTAAAAAAAAATATTTTATAATAAAATTAGTTCTTGAACATCATAATTTAATGATAAGTCTTATAAATCTAAAGATATGATTAATTTATTGTATTTTTTATATATTCATGAATTAATATTATATTTTTAATATTTCAAAAATTAATTTATAATAATATCATATTTTCGAAAATAAATTTCACTATTTATGCAAAGAAACAAATACAACTATGGATAATGAAGGAGACAGAACCATTGAATATTGGATCAAGTGCAAGTGTGCAACAATGCTTTTGTTGTAGCAGAGAAGTAGGCACAGAGATTTGACTTGGCTAACAAAAAGATGACCACAGGAAGACAATGGTAAAAGTAACAATACAGTAGACACTATACACTCAGTAAACAAATTTAAATGCTGAGCAGACACTCTTTATAATGCAAGCAGAACGATACAAAGAACTTTTCTGATTCTTTTCTTTTAAAAAAGAGTTTTGCTGATGCTCAGCTTGACTTACAGATGGACTGAAAAGCCCCTAACTTTTTCCTCAATATTATTTTGACAAAATATTTATTGAGACTGGTTAAATAAAAAAGTAAGACTCATCAAATAGAAAAAAAGGAAGATTTATAATATTTTCCCTAAATTATACGAAATTTCAATAGAAATAATCTTATTTAAATTGAGATCACTCATCACTTAATTTAAATATTCATTAACAAGTTATAAATAAATTTCAATCAAGAACTAATAATATAAAATATATTAACATTTCTTGAACTCTCTACATCACTGACTTCATTTTGCCTCTTTTCTTTCTGTTTTTCCCCTGTTTACTTTCTGATTTTACTCCAGCTAATAATGCTCTTTCTGTGGCTTTAAGCAGTGGCAGGGATTTAAAAGCGGCGTTGGGAAAACAATTATCTTACTCGGAAAAACTTTAATTCTTCGTCAGTTCCATCAACTATGTATAGTACTAATATTAAAGTCCCTTCAATGGATGGACAAACTGATTTATTGTAAATTATTACGAATTATAATTAGTATATGATTTAATTTAAAAAATAATAATTTTACATTTAATTGTTGCATTGCAGCTAAGAAAACTAATCATGCTTAAAAAACATGCTCATTTGACAGTGTTGTCTTACAATTATATAGAATAACATTTCTTTTTTTAAATTTTATCTATTTATAAATTGAGGGTGTTGTTTGTTAATTTTGTACATTTTTTCGAGCTTCCAATGTCGGAAATCTTGCATAGACTACAAGTATCATAATTTTATTGTTATTTCATTTGATATTTGATATATTAGTTTAAATTTAAGTTTTCTTATAGAGATTGCATACAAATTTAACTTTTGTATTAACTATTTTAAATTTTTTGTGCTTATACTCTGAAAATGAAAAATAAAAATTCAATATGTGTAAAATTATTTTGAATAATTGAAGTACTAATACAAGAGTAATATAATTTACCAATTGAAGATCAAAGTTAACATGATGTTATATACATTTATATTTACCAAATAATGAAGTTGAAATTACATCTACATGCTGATGAGGTAGAGTAAACTCCATTGACATAGTACTTAATATC
>NC_038249.2:14436097-14440607 GCF_000004515.6 Glycine max
GAAAGAAAAACCCCACCTCATAATTTTACATATAAATTTTAGACATTAATTTTAATTATACTAGGTATTTTAAATAAAATAAAATATTAAATGGATTAGTTAAGTGAAAAGAAAATAAACAAGAAATAAACCAAAATAAAAGCATTTACATTAATCTTATTAGTTATATTTTATTTATATTCTTCCATAAAAAATAGTTTATCCGTATTCTCCCTATTAAGTAAAACAATATTCAAAAATTAGTTAAGTAAAAAAGAAAAAAAATACATTACAAATATTACAAAAATGAATTAAATATATTCTTTTATCAAAACGATTTAAATGTTCATTTGATTTTAACTAAATTGTCCATACCCATCAATTAAGTGTAAGTTTTTTCTACTTGTTCATATTACACAAATTGTCCATCCTCGTGTTTTCTAATTTACATATATTTTATATTTAGTAAATTTATATATACACACTATAAAAAAATTTAATGTAGAGAAGTTAACTAATTTAGAAAATTAAATTATAAGAATACATAAAAGAATTATAATATAGTATATTTTCTTTCTAGAAAATTAAATTTTAAGAATACATAAAATAATTAATAACTGATAAGTTAATAATATTTGTTTAAAGTGATTTAAATTTAAAATAAATAATTGTTTTCTTAAAAAAATTATCTAATTTTTCATAGAGAAGTTAATAATCATAATTTCATTGATTTAAATTTTTCTTAGTTTTGTAATTAAATATATATTAATTAGGAAAAAATTTACTACTCACAAATTAAATATAATTTTTTATTTTCTTTAAAAAAATAATTTTCATCTTTTGTATTTTATATATAATTTTTATCTTTGGCAAAAAAATTTATTCTCGTATATTTAGTAATAATATTTTTACTTGCTTTTAAAAATCATGTTTATATTTTATATTTATTTTTTATCTTTAGTAAAAAAATTACTCCACTTAAATTAAGTATAAATTGTGTTACTTGCTTTTAAAAAGATCATCTTTAAGATAGTATTCGAATTCGACGGAAATAATTTTCGATCATACTTTATTTATTCCCTGCTGAATTCCAAATTACTCAAGACTCATTCTTTCTCAAGAATGAGAGTATTAAGACTAAAAAAAGTCACCTTAATATTTTATATTTAAATATAAAATTTTTTATTTTTAGTTGAAATATTCTCCCCCCGTAAATTAAGTATAGATTTTCTTACTTTCTTTAAACATAAATGTCATATTTTTTTATTTTATATGTTATTTCTATCTTTAAGAAAAATATTCATCTTCACAAATTAAGTATAGATTATGTTACTTGTCTTAAAAATATTATTTTATATTGTTTACATAATTTTCTGGGAGAAGTAGAGAAAAGAAAAACTTCACCTCATAATTTTACATATAAATTTTAGACATTAATTTTACTTATACTTGATATTTTAAATAAAATAAAATATTCAATGAATTAGTTAACTAAAAAGACAATAAGCAAGAAATAAACAAAAAAAAATTAACATTAATCCAATTAGTTATATTTTATTCATATTCTTCAGTAAAAAATAATTTATCCATATTCTCCATTAAAACAAAGTATTCAAAAAATTATTTAGGTAAAAAAAGAAAGAAAAAAATTGCATTACAAACATTATAAAAATAAATTAAAATATATTCTTTTATCATAACAGATTATTTGTTCATTTGATTTCAACTAAATTGTTCATGCCCGTGAATTAAGTGAAAGTTTTCTCTACTAGCTCTCATTGCACAAATTATCCATCCTCGTGTTTTATATTTAATAAATTTACATATACACAATATATAAAAAAGTTAAAATTTGTCCAATTTTTTTTAAAAGAATTTACCTATATGATTAAGAAGATAATATATAAGAAATACAACATTTATCTATAATTTGATTTTAGATATTAATTTTATATATACTTTCTATGTTAAATAAAATAATATATTCAATAAATTAATTAAGTGATAAGATAATAAGCAAGAAATAAAAAAATTATTTACACCATTCTCATTCATTATATTTTATTCATATTCTCTATATTAAATATATTAAATAACACAAAATATTCGCAAAAATTAATTAAGCTAAAAAAGATAGAAAAACATTTATATTATTGTAATTTAAAAAATAATCAAAGATCCCAACACTTTAATATCATATAAAAGTTATAATATAGTATATTTTCTTTTTAGAAAATTAAATTTTACGATGACATAAAAAATTACATAAGAGAGAAGTTAAATGTGTTTGTTTAAAATGATTTAAATTTAAAATAAATAATTATTTTCCTAAACTTTTTTTACTCTGATTTTTAATAGAGAATGAATAATTTTAATTTCATTAATTCAAATTTCTCTTAGTTTTGTAATTAAATGTATATTAATTAGGAAAAAATTTACTCCTCACAAATTAAATATAATATTTTTTTGTTTTTTTAAATCATTTTTGTCTTTTGTATTTTATATATATAATAAAATTTATATATTTGGCAAAAAAGTTTATTCCCGGATAGTAAGTAATGATTTTCTTATTTGCTTTTAAAAATTATCTTTATATTTTATATTTATTTTTTATCTTTAGTAAAAAAGTTACTCCCCTTAAATTAAGTATATAATTTATATGTTTATTTAAAATATTCCTCCCCGTAAATTAATTAAAGATTTTATTACTTGCTTTAAAAATAAATTTCATTTTTTTATATTATATATATTATTTTTATCTTTAAGAAAAATGTTCATCTCCACAAATTTATTATAGATTTTGATATTTATCTTAAAATTATAAATTTCATATTTTGTACCTAATTGACTCGGAGAATAAGAGGAAATAAAAACTCAATCCTATAATTTTACATATAAATTTTAGACATTAATTTTACTTATACTTTGTATATCAAATAAAATAAAATATTCAATGAACTAGTTAAATGAAAAGATTATAGGCAAAAAATAAACCAAAAAAATTACATTAATCCCATTAGTTATATTTTATTCATATTCTTCCGTAATAAAATTGTTTATTTAAGTGAAAAAATAGTTTATCTAAGTGAAACAAAATATTTAAAAAATTACCTTGACGGATTAGTTCTTAACTTTCGACATAAAAATATCATAGTTCACACAAAAAAAAATACTACACCTTTTAGGTAAAAAAATTATTTTTTTATTTTTACTTACTTTCATAAAAAAAAATTAAAAATATTCTCTTATCTGTACCGCGCTTACTGGAAGAAAAAATATACAAATATAAAGTAGATTTGTTTTTTTTTAAAAAAAAAAGCATTTGTGCTATTTACATGAAATCGTACTAAATAATATTATCCTTTTAAAAATTATAAGTCCTAAATAAACCTTTTAATAATAAGAGGATTAAATTAAATTTAAAAATTAAATTAAAGAACCAAATAATATTAAACCTTAAATATATGCAACATACAATTACTTTCCTTTTTTAGCCAACACAATTACTTTCTTTTTATTAAACGTTATTATTGAATTTTGACATTTTTTGGCCAACACAATTACTTTCTTTTTATTAAATGTTATTATTGAATTTTGACATTTGTTTCATACAACAAAGTAATGTGACATTCACTGGTTCAGTTATTTTCTCCTCTTCTTTTTGCTTTTCTTTTTCCATTTTTTATCAAAGAAATTGAAAGTTTTAGATTAACTTAAATTGTTAATTGAAAAGAAACTGAAGGAGTCCCACTAAATGAACCCTATGCACTGTCAGTCACGCTAAACATTGTTGTTTCATTGCTTTGTTTTTATCTTTTTAGAAACAACGCTTTACATAATCACTGCCTCACGCCATATACTTCTTATTTGGATATATCATTGCTATGTTTTTTGTTCTTCTCACGCACAAGCTTCATACAATCATTTTATATGGCTTCGAAGGCAAGAATAGGGAAAAAGAATGTTACTTGAAACCATTTTTTATTTTTATTTTTGAACTTATTAGCTTCTATATAAGTTGACGGCAAGGCTCAATTATGATTTTTTTTGGGAGACTTATGGATTTATTTTTTAAAATTCCTAGTTAAATTTTTTTACATCAAATGCTATATATATAGGCTCAATTATGTTTTTTGTTGTGATTTATGACTAACAAATTAGCTTAATAATTCACAATTTGATTCATGATTTGTACCCTTGATTCTAAGGAATTTATATAATGAAAATATGTTCAATTCCAACTCATTCAATAGTCACCAAATGTTATCCCTTTTGTGATTCTTGGCTGTCATTATAAAGAATCATATTTTAATAGTAGTACACTCAAATTCCTTTCCCAACATGTCATGGCTATTTGCAGTCACAAATAATGTGAATAGTAATTTTTATTTGCTTCCCTAATTTGCCTATGGGGATACTAGCATGTGACTAATATAAATATGAGATGCAGTACAGGAGAAAATGGAATGGATGTGATGTTAAACTTGCTTACTTCTACATCCTATAAGTGGATCCATTCACTAGAACTTTT
>NC_038249.2:14440707-14443127 GCF_000004515.6 Glycine max
TTGAAGGATTGCTTTTTTGAGCAACTGTTAGGTAAACTCATGCAATTGAAGTATTGAGAATGAAAGTAATACATATAAGGAAAGAGAATCATAGGATGTACATTAAGGCATTATTAAAAAATGCAAAAACCTTATTCATGAAGGGACAAAAATATGATAGAGACCAACTTTGTTTTAGAGAGAGAACATTGTATTGGGTCAAAATAGTTTAATACATCAACATGGACAATATTTGACACTTGAGGAACAACCTCTTCTATCCAATAACTATCCTTAGACCAAAAAGTTAAAGAAGCCAAGGCATCAAACTCTTTGTTGCCCATTCTTCTCGCACATAACAAACTCAGTGAGCCATTTTGATGCATAATTTAGCCATTGAAAGTAACATATAATCACATCAAAATAAATAAGATTGTGCGCAAACCTCTTTTTCCAAGCCTGTGAAACCTCTTAACAATTTCTCTCATAAATAACATGAAATGCAAAGTAGTAGTCATCTCAATACTCCATCTCAGTGCTAGGGCCTCAAGCTTCCTATATACTGTAAGAATGTGGAAGGAAATGAGTAGTTGCAACCAAAATTTGGCCTTCATGATATCTGAATATGACTCTAGGTCTTGTGCTGACAATGATCATAAAAACAAATAAGGAGATGAAGTTTAGTAATTATTTACTCTAGCAATTTTTGTATGGAAAGCAATTAGAATGCTCTGTTCGGTGTTCCAACAAAAAAAGCACAATTCTCTAAGGATTAGTTGTATTCTAAGCCAAATGTATATGAAATGAAAGATGTTTTAAATGGGGAAGGGAAAACTTGATTCTTAGACCAAACCTTGCTATTTTTAAACGGAGAAGGAAATGATGTTTCTTCATCTGACACAAAACATGTTGGCAAAGAGAAGAGGGAGGGGCAAAGGCAGAAATTCCTGCAGAAGTTGAAAAGAAAAAAAAAAGAGAAACTTGAGATAAAAAAGGACAAAGGAAGAATAAAAAAAATGAAGGAAGAAATGTGCTAGTATAGATCTAGATTTGTCTCTACAAACCTCCACAATAAAACATATATGACTTTGTCTTCTTGTGAAGTTGGTAAAATGAAAATAAAATATTAGAAGCATAAGTGACATTGTGATACAAATACTTCTAATACAAATCAGCAAACATAGTATGTAATCAAATCAATGGTGTTAGAAGGACCTGGACATGTACATACTAATAAGAAAGGTCCTATATAAGAATGCTCCAAAACTATTTTCTGCATAATAACTAAATCTTTCTTCTTAGGTAGACTCAATAAAATAAAGCTAAATCATATATCAAACGCATATCTTGCAAATTTTGCAAAATCAAAACAAAAACATTAACATCAATTTCACAAAATAAAAATGCATCTTGAAAATAAGAGAAACAAAGAAAAGAAAACCCTCATCTTGAAAAAGGCTTTATAGTTTCAAATGAAAAATGATCCAATGAAGCTTTTTTGATGTGAGCCCATGTTCTTGCTAGGTTAATAGCTTTTCGATAGGTGCGGTCTTCGTTGAGACCTATAGAAAAGAAGAGAGAGGTTTTGGATTTAACCAAGCTGGGGATTTCTCTAAAAGAATTTTAAAAATAGGAGAAATGAAGAGGAGAGGATGAGAAGCATGTTGATCGATTTATTTTCTCAAACCGCTAGCTGAGGAGGTCGGAAATGGAATTGGAGCCGATAATCGAAAAGTTTCTACGTTGAGAGCTTTTTGGGAAGAAGAAAGGGGGATACTTGAAAAAGAGGAAGGAACTTGTGAGTGTATCTCTTGCAATTTGAATTTCAAATTTCAAATTGATACACACACCAATAGACAAAATACTTTTGTTTTGGAGTTTATCAACTGGTGTGTGTATTACTCGTGTGTGTATTACTCTTTTTGTTGCATCTGGTTTCCATGTTGTGTTGTTCAAATGGACCAAGAATGCATTGGATTGCAATTGTTGTGAGAAAGCCCAATAGATGAGGTGGTTAAGTTGGTAACCTTGAAGTTACTGCATGAAGAAGTAAAATAGTTACAATCCTTTTTTTCTCTAATGCATGAAATTTTGACACGTGTCTTTTTTTTCCTATTGAAGCAATTTTTGGATCCTTAAATGTTACTATTATAAATATAGAATGTTGCATGCAAAACTAATTAAAACTAATTAACTAGTGCTTTTCAAATACCATTAGAACAGTTCTGCAAACATCCAAAACGAGGTTGTATTTGTATAGAACATTGGTCAAAATATTTAACGGCAACGTTCTAGCTAATTTGTTTAAGTTTATTTTTAAAATAAGTATTTTTAAATAAAATAAACAGTTTTATGTTTTTGATGTGTTTATCTAAAGTGTTTTTACTTAAAATAAAGAATTTTATACTTTTTTAAGAACCAAATTGTATATGTTTCTTTAG
>NC_038249.2:15349314-15373285 GCF_000004515.6 Glycine max
ACATTAAGTTTAAAAATTTATTTTGGTCATTTATGTTTATAAAATTTTTGTTTTGATCCTTTATATTTTTTAAAGTTTTATTTTGATACATTAAGTTTTAAAAGTTTTATTTTCACTCTTTATATTTTTAAAAATTTTATTTTGATCATTTATGTTTTTAAAAGCTTCATTTTGGTAATTTCTTCTCATTTCTTTAGCAAACATTAATATTTTTATAAATTTTAAAATAATAGTAACTAAAATCGTCACTATCTTTAAAATGAATTCAACCACACCTACTTTTCTAACCCGTGTCATCTTTTACAAACTCCATAATAACTACAAAGAATATTAGAATCACCATCCACTCAGGTCTACAAACTCCACATCATTACACTCATCATCAACAAACAACTCAAATTCACAACCTCTATTCACCAAACAACACCTGCGCATGCACTACCTTATAGCCACACTGGTACCTAGTACTAACAGATAAAAAACATTTGGTCCTAACGATGATGAACAACTTTAGATCTGGTCAAAGTGATGATTTTGGGTCTTGTTTCAATTTTTAGTCGTCGTTATTTTAAATTAATTATTTTAAAATTTAAAAAGTAATAGAACACTAACGTTTGCTAATTAATAGAAATTGGACGAAATTATTAAAATGAAACTTTTGGAAACATAATAAAGGACCAAAAGAAAACCTTTAAAACTTAATGTATCGAAATAAAACTTTTAAAAATATAAAAAATCAAAATGAAACTTTCAAAAACAGAAAAAATTATAAAAATCAAAATGAAACTTTTAAAAACATAAAGGATCAAAATAAATATTTTAAAATTTAATATATCAAAGTGAAACAATACTAAAACATAATGGACTAAAAGTGACATTTAACCTATTGATTTTTATTTTGGAAGATTATATTATTGATTTGTCATATAAAAGAAAAATGGCTTTTCTTACCTGACATAAAACTAATAACTTTAATTAAACATCATTCTACACTATCATTGTAGACATTGATTAGGGGTGGGAATAGGCCAGGCCAGACCAGACTTTGAAAGGTCTGAGCCTAGCCTACGATGAATCTTTTTGAGGCCTGAGCCTGACCTATAGCCTATCAAAGACTTTTATTTTGGCTTGACCTGACCTTTTTAAAAGCCTGACCTGACCTGATAGCCTTTTTAAAAACCTTATTCACAATAAATATTTAATGTTTTATGGAGTAGGAACGTAACAGGAAAGTTAAAGAAAAAAGAAAGTCAATCAAAATAATGAGGAATATAAAAGGGCACATGACTCACACCTAAATTGTAATTAAAGTCCTTGATTATATGAATAGAAGTTATGGAGCAGTAATGTGTAATCAAAGTCTGATAGTTTCAAAAAAGAATTAATTGTATCAAAAAAATAATATAAATATATATATATAGGCCGGCCTATCAGGCTTATAAGACTTTTTAATAAGCTTAAGCCTGATCTATTTAATTTAATAGGCTTTTAAAAAAGCCCGAGCCTACCATTTTAATTAAATAGGCCAGTTCAGGTCAGACTTTATGTAGACCAGGTCGTAGGTCCCTGTAGACCGGCCTGACCTATTCCCACCCCCTAACATTGATGCGACTTGAAATTAATTTTTACTTTAATCACGTTGTGAGATTTGGTCTTGGACCAGGATATCAATGTATCACATTGTTAACTTAGTTGATTTGTTAAGAATATAATTTATAAACAATCATTAGTAGATATGCTAAATTTTGCATCTTATTAGGTGAATTCGATTCATTTCCGACTTTTTTTTATTTTTGACTTTTTTTCTTTCCCTTGATCACTTAAAAAAGAAGAGAGGATGCATGGCCTAACATGCTATATGTTAGGTTTCATCTTAAAATAATAAACTCACATTAAGTGAAATGTCTAAAAAATATATAAATTACACTTAGAAATTAAAACAGAAAATTAAAACTTTCTAATATATTAAACTAAATGTGTGCACTAGAAATTTTATTTTGAGTATAATATTCTTAATTATGATAAAACTAATAACTAGTCCTATAATAATATAAGGAAAATTAAGTTCCTAGGAAGCGTTATAAATTTATTTCAAGTCAAGTGGAAAAAAACTAATATTACACATATTGAGTGCCCTAACCCTATCAGCATAATTGAGTTGTACAAGTTTTACTATTTATTGTGATGATTTTGTCTCGCTAATCCATTTCAAGTTTCAATTATATTTGTTGTTGATTGTCCTCTTGGCCATGATATTTGTGGTTAGTGTTGGAGCCACTTCATGAGTCAATATTTCTGAAAGCCTGATTTTTTTAGGTGCTCTTCATTTATTTTTGTCATCTTAAATACTTTCATATGTAAGATAAACTAGCTTAATGTGTCTTATCTTGCACGATTATTAAATTTATATTTTATAATTTTTAGGAATAATATTTTTTTATATTATTTTAAATTTTAATATATTATTAATTATTTAGTTTAAATAATTTATATGAGTAAATAATTATAATATATTATTTTAATATTTTTAGGAGTAAATCAGGCTCTCCATTTAATTACCTTCATCCGTGCAATAAAAATGATATTAAATTGATAATTAAAAATATTTTTTTGCTAATTAAAAAATGAAAAAAAATTGTTAATTAAAAATAATTTTAACATATTACCAACTAAACATACATCCAATGTGTTTGCTTCAAAAATATTCGTATAAAGTGTAAAGGTAAACCTATAAAACGAAGTCGAAGAATCAACCATCAACTTCATAGAGATAATTGGCTTAAAATATAATCGATATGAATGATTGGTGACCTTATATTTATAATTGCTTATAGCCACTATTAAATTTCTAACCTCATAGTAGATTTCCTCTCAAATTTGTCAACTTGATTGCTCCAAATTGTACAGTAAATTTTTTCTGGCTACATAAAAAAAAAAGCATGTATGAATACTTTATTCATAAAATAAAGTGAAAAAAAAACTTGTCATCAATGATGACCATTTCCATAAAATCCTTTTGATGTGATTGTATGAAATTTGGGTGTCTCCAAAAGTCGAAGACTTTTAACTTGAAATTTTCATATTTTTAGATAAAATATATTTGAGGTCCCTATAATATTTAAAAAATATTAATTTCATTCTTATAAATTTTTTTGTATTAATTTCCTTTAATAAAACATATTTTTGTAAGTTATCAATGGTAACTCAAATAAATGATAATCTGACTAACGGTAATCATAGAGAACCCTAATCCCATTCCCGAGTTCTGTCTTGGTGGAGGTGGCATCATCATCATTGGAATCCAAATATGAGTTTCATATTTTCGTGGAGAATAGAAAATGGAGTTCGCATCACCATTATTGGAATCGAATATGACACTTCTTCTTCCTCTTGCGTCGGAGTCACAATAACCCTACATCTCCAAACTCCTCTCCTTCACGCTCGATCGCCTCCACAAGGAAACCAAGCTCCTCGGTGTCGATGCTGAGAACATTCCCCATGTTAGATTACTTGCTAACTGAGATATTGGCAACGACCCGTAAAAATATGTTTTATTTTTATAAAAATAAAATTATTACAAATTTTTTTATAAAGATGAAATTAATACTTTTTAAATTTTACAAGAACCTCTAACGTATTTTACCCCATATTTTTTTATATCATTTTTTAGGTTCACATTTTAAACAAAAGGTATCTTGGGGGACCTTCCAGTTTGTTATGGATAAGGTTCATCAGAGACTAAGTGCGTGGAAGTCAAGAACTCTATATTTCGAGGGAAGAGTCACGCCAGCCAAGTTTGTGCTTCAGCCACTGCCTACTTATATAATGCAAACCACTTGGCTGCCTAAATCAATGTGTGATGATATTGACAAGACTTGCAGGAAATTCATATGGGGTGACACTGAGAATAGCAAGAAGTTTCATTTGGTCTCCTGGGGTACAGTTTGTACTCCAAAGGCTAAAGGAGAACTGGGGTTGAGGAAGACAAGGGATGTGAATAATCCTTTATGTATCATGCTAGATGGAGAATGTGTAGCAAGGATTCTACTCTCTGGTCCTCTTTAATCAGAGAGAAGTATGGATGTGGCTCCAACCTTAAGGTTCCAATTACATTTTATGTTGATGATGAGGAGGGTTGGTTAGTGAATGCAACAAAATACTTGAGTTACCTTCTTCAAGTTTAGATGTGGGTTTTGATGTAGCTAGCTGTTTGGCAAGGTTCAGCAGATGGAACCTTCTCCATAAAATCTGTTTATGAATTAGTGTGTCATTGTCGATCCCTCCAAGACTTAAGACTGCAAAAACCAGACAGTGTTTTTAGTGGCTTCTGACTCAATACAGGCTAATAAGCTTCTAGAGGAAGGTTGCAACGTTCATCACACCAGTAGGAGTTTGATCGAAGAAATCCGCGACGTGCATGGACATCTGGGGAACGTGTCTTGGAATTATGTTACTATGGAAGCAAATAGTGTGGCAAATATATTAGCCAAGAAGGCAGTTAATTTAGCTCAGGGTATTAACATCATGTATTTTAAATTTGTTGCTGATTATATTTTAAATGAAATAAGCTAGGGCTGATTCAGCCCATTGCATAGTTAACACCTTGGACGATTTTCAAAAGAAAAATAAAATTTTTATGGGTGATTTTAAACATTTAATGATATTATTCAAATATTAATTAACTATGTCATCATTGAAGTGTTTTTTTTTTATGATATTAAAATATTATTTTTCTACTTTATCACTCTTTAATTTTTTTTATGACTTTTATAACTTTACCTACTAATGAATAAAAAAAAAATTGGATTTTCATTTGTAAATTTTGTGTGAAAAGTCTACAAAACACATAAGTTATTTTATATAAAACAAAATTTATACGAGAACACGTACAAAACATAACAACAATTCAATGAAATTTTGAACAAATTTAAGAAAATAATAATAATATTTCTAAATTTGTAGAAAAATTTGCAAGAAAATCACCAAGTTCATAAAAAAATTGCATAAAAAAATCCATAAGAAAAATCCACAAGCAATTTTTTTAAAGTTATAGTGTATAAAATTTTCTAGAGAGAATCTATCTTTAGTAATAAAAGAACAACTAGTTCTTCCACGTGTCACGTTCTCCATTATTTCAGTTTTTTTTATTACTCCCGCTTGCACGTTTCAGCGCTTCCCTCACCTCCTACGCAACCTCTTCGCGTTCTGCTTCCATGCTTCTTCATTCCACCATTTTTTGATTTTCAAATTCAAAAACCCAACTTAGGTGTGTGTAAGTTCCCGGCACAACTCATTCTGTCACGTCACCGAGCTATTCTCACACCAGGCTATACCAAATTGTGCAATAGCTTCCGATTTCACACAAATGTGAGTAGCTTCCGATTGATTTTCATTTGTTGTGTTTCTAGAAAAAATCCACCCAGCCTAGCTTCCAATTGCTTTTCTTCCAACCTCATTTTTGCATTCCAGTTTTGCAATCTAACCACGATCCTGCATTTTCATTCTTTGGTGTACAGAGGTTGTCACCTTTGTCACCTGTGTTGGTTGAAGAAACTCACTTCACTTGGTAAGGTTCTTTGTATATTCTCCTCCCTCTAAGCGCCAAAAGTTTTTTTCTTTTTCCTTTTTCATTTCTTTGCAGAAACCCGATTTCTCGCTCGATTCATGTCGCTGATTCACTCTAATCTTTTTTTTCTTCATGTCGACAATGGTGCCACCATGTCAGAGAAACCAATGTCGACAACGAAAAATTCCAAGGATTTGGGCACGTTGGAGCCTCCCGCTGATCTCGTAGAATGCGCCATTCAATACTCTCCTTTGCCTCTCATCTCTCTTCCTTTTTGTGGTTTTCATCTTGTTCTTTCACAACTCACAAAAAGAAGCATTTTTATGTTTTGGATTTTAGGATTCAGATTCAAATCAATTGTTATGGCTTGTGGGTATGTGTCCATCACTGCAAGGTTTTCACATTTGGGTTTCTCTCCTATTGAAAAAAATAGGTCGCTTTACACTAAATTTGTTTAATTTTGCTTTCACCAATCTGATGCATTCTTGGATTTTTGTGTGTGTAGCAAATATAACTTTTAATTGGAATGAAAATTAATACTCTGTTATTAACTGAGTTGCAAAGATATCAAGAGATTTGCAAATTTTTCTTCTTTTTTTGGGCTAGAAAAGCATTTAGCAATTTACTAATATTGTAATAATTCTACTATCGGAATGTAGGACGCTTGTGCCTTGCTATGACCAGTAAAAAGATGCATAGGATACAAGTGTTGTAATTGAGGTATATTCTTTGACTATATGTAAGAAGTCATGTTTTTAATTTTATCTTTGTAGAAGAGGTTTTTGCCATAAAAGTGTGTAAAAAAAAAAGAATTGAAAATTTTATCTGATTCATATCTTTGATTTGGATGGTTAGGATAATATTATAAATATTCTTTTTATTTAAGTCTATAAATCTGCTTGGTTTACTTTTTTTATTTGTCATTAATATTTTAAATCATTGCATATGAATCTATTCATGTAAGTTGAGTTTGCCATGTATCAGCTTTTGAGCTAGGATTTGCAATTAATCCTGCTTATCTAACTTTTCAGATCAAACAAGGTAGTAAAGTTGCTTGCTAAAGCATTATTGGGAGGATTGCAGGAAAATAGGGTATTTTTCTTATTTTAAAGTTTCTTTATAAAATTTAGCAACTTTAAAATTGTGGAATATGAAATATTTTTAATCTGAATTTCAGGCTTGTTACACTTGTAGGTTACTCACTTGGGGCTAAAGTTATTTTCAAGTATCTGGAGTGCTGCTTCTGTTTATTGGCAGCTGAACTGGTAGAGAGAGTTGTCCTTCTTGGATCACCCATTGCAACCAAGGAAGGGAATTGGGAAGCTGCTAGAAAGGAGGAAAAGGATTTAATTTTCTCATGAATAGTATCTTCTGGTCTCACGTGTATGATGGAAATATAGTTTTATTGATTACTATGAGATACTGGTATTCTGTAGATGGTAGTAGAAAGATTTGTCAATGCTTATTCAAGAAATGACTGGATGCTTGGAGTTGCTTTCCGCGCTAGGTACACAAAAATACTATATTTCCAACATACATGTGAGACCAGAAGATACTATGTTTATGCTTTTTTTCCTACTTTCTACTTACATCTAATATTTCTACCATTGCTTTCAGCATAATTGGCTTTATTAATGTGCAGACCTGAGTTGTTGAAGGATGTGAGAAGGTATAATAGACAAGAGCTTGAGGTTTTCTTTGAATAATTCAGCAACATAAATCACCAAATAATGAGGTGTACAAGGGAACATTGAAGGGTGGGTCTGAGATTGATGTGATTTCCCTTTGCATGAAGGAGGAGCATTGGAGAGGATATCTTCAGCTCTATTTTTAGAGAGGTAAATGGAAATTTTCCTCTGCATACAACATTCTAGAATTTGCAGACAAATAGTTATCCAAATCTTTTAATAGTCAAACACCTCATCTTACTTCCATCTTTCCGTGTGTAATTAATATATCACACTTAAAAATCTTTTGTTTCAAATCTTATTAAGCAGACAATGACACTGCTTGCTAACACACAGAGCAATTATTCTTGTGTTGGCAGTTTATGCTAATTACCTACATGGTCAGATGAGTTCTTCCTCTAATTATGTTGGTTTATCTTTATTACTTCAGAGAATGAATCTACCGATGAAGATACTGATATAGAGATAAATGGCCCAGACAAGACAAACGAGATTGTAAAAGTGAGGGTTCTAACATTTTTAGAAAATGTAGCTCACCTAGAAGATGAGGAAGGATTATCCATTATTTAGCCAAACTAGTTGCTACGGTGAGCTTCCTTCTTTAGCTTTTGAGTCTCTACTTTACTTGTGCCTGTGATCTCTTTATTATGTTAAAATAAGAGTGCACGCTTGTTTTAATGTAATAATGAGATGTTCGGTTTAGGAAAATTTTGGAAGTTACATGGAAGTTACTAAAACTTCCATCAACGCTTGGAAGTTACATGGAAGTTCAAACCAATCTTTGGCTTTTTTTTTATGGGTAACATAGGAAAGGAGGAATTTTTAAATTTTTGATAACACTACTATTTTACAACCTGCCTATCTAATATCAATGCATGATTTTGAATGGAAAAAGCAAAAGGAAGAGAGATCGGAGAGTTAATTCAAAACATTGAAACTTATGAAGAATGCAAGTATGAAATATGGCCGAAAAATATGTGTGTTCAAATATCTAAAAAAGTGACAAAACTATGTGTGTTCAAATATCTTCCTTGTGAGATATGACTTCTAGAAGAATGTGTCTTCAATCAGTCAAACTTGGACTTGGACATGCTTTGAAGAATGTTGCTCTTGGTATATGCATCTTTGTTGCATACTAAGATATATTATACATGGTGTTAGCAAGCTCATGTTTTTTTTAATAATTTATATCTTATCTTGGATGCCTTCATGAAAAAGAATTCACCAAGCTTGTGTTGCATGAGTGTAAAACTACTACAAATATGATTGAGCAGTTTGCTACTTTGGCTGCCATAGCCCAGAACCCTGGTAAAATCCGTGATGATGATGTTCTTGCTGACTTTTGTGGCAAGTTGCTACACCATTTCTAGGTAAATTTTCATATTCGTGACTTTGTTTTTGGAATTATTCTTTTGATGTTAAACATGTCTCCATATTGATTCTTTGTCAATGTATCCCATGTTATAAACTTTACGTCATATGTTGATGGTGAGGCTGGATTTAATTAATGATGCCATTTGATAACAATTTCCAGCATGCTTCTTTCTAATACCTACTCTAGCTTTGCTTAATGTTTTTTGTTTTGGCATTCCTAATAATGTTGAGAATGTTCAAAAACACATAAGCAACCTAACATTTGATTTGTGCAATTTAGTGCTATGTTAAATTTGTTCAATTACTTAGTTGTAACTTAATTTCGATTGATTGAAATCAAAGCTAATGAAAAAGTATTTATGATGTGTTTGATTAAATTATTAGATTCCTCTTGAAAAATAAGTTGTGTTTCAATCACTCAAACTTGGACTTGGACATGCTCTGAAGAATGTTGCTCTTGGTATATACATCTTTGTTGCATACTGAGATATAGTATGCATGGTGGTAGCAAGCTCATGTTTTTTTTTTTAAATTTATATCTTATCTTGGATGCCTTCATGAACAAGAATTCACCAAGCTTGTGCTGCACGAGTATAAAACTACTACAAATATGAGTGAACAGTTTTCTCCTTTGGTTGCCATAGCCCAGAACCCTGGTAAAATCCGTGATGATGCTCTTGTTGACTTTTGTGGCAAGCTGTTGCATCATTTCTTGGTAAATTGCCATATCTTTGACTTTGTTTTTGGAATTATTCTTTTGATGTTAGGCATGTCTCCATATCATTTTGAAGTACAAGTGTGGCTACTTCTTTAGGAAGAAGTCATGCAACGAGAAGTGATATTTTTGTTTCTATACTTTGTTTTTGTTACCAATGTAGCTATTTCTTTTCTTTTTTTGAATGATCGCTATATTAAAATTCTTTTCATGAGTGTTGTATTCAAAATTGTTGGGTGTTTATACACCGATTTACTTTTCTTGTCAGCAACACCTACCCAAATCTAATGGACCAATACAATAATGAGGAGTATTTACAATGTAGAGCTATTTTGGCTTCTACAATTGATACTGTTGATAAGATAAATGATTTTGTTCTATCATTAGTGCCAGGTACAAACTTATTTATTATAGTTTATGAATAATTCAATTAGAAATAAGTGATGCAAACATAAAACATTATGCATTAATCATTCCATTTTTCTAATAAATATAGGAGGTGAAAAAGAATATTTAAGTTTAGATATGGTAGACAAATCAGATGCAGCAAACAACCAAGCATGAGAAACACTTACTCCTAAATTTCTAAACTCTCTTAGGACATCTGGATTTCCTAATCATAAAATTAAACTTTAAGTAGGAACTCTGATCATACTTTTAAGAAATATAGATCAATTTGAAGGTTTGTGTAATGGTCAAGACTAATTGTGACAAGATTAGCAAACCATATCATCCAAGCAAAAATCATTGATGGAAACAAAAATGGAAATCTGATATATATTCCTAGAATGTGTATGTCTCCATCATAGTCACCATGGACTTTTAAACTGATTAGGAGACAATTTTCTATCATGCTATCATATGTCACGACAATAAACAAATCTCAGGGTCAATCACTAGAATGTGTTGGACTTTACTTGCCTAGACCAGTTTTTAGCCATGGTCAACTATATGTAGCAGCCTCGAGAGTTAAGAGTAAACAAGGATTAAAGATCTTGATACATGATAAAGAAGAAAGACCATTGAATACTACAACAAATATAGTCTTCAAAGAAGTGTTCCATAATCTTTAATTGGTAAAATTTTGATTATATCACACATGAAAAGCATTTATGTTATGACTTCCCACTTTTAGTAGTTCAAACTAATATTGAGGTGTACATACTTTGACTTAAGTATTATTTCAATTCTCAAGTTCTACTTTCAGGACTGTGATGGATGATTTTGGAGATGTTTTGTCCAATTCATCAGTTTCACACTTTTCTGGAAATGTAAGTTGTTCTAAACATCTACTGCAACTTTCAGTTCTATTTCATTTAATTAAATTTATTTTAGTTTTCATCTTGAACTATCACTAAAAGTATTACTCATAAGATTTTATGAATCTGATCAATTCAATGATTTACTCAATTAGATAATTGAATTTGCAGGTTAGGAAATCAAAACATGAGACTACCAATGATTAATTTTTTGGGTTACATTTTCATAATAGAACAACTGTTGATGTTCAATCCAAAACCAATTGTAACCCTCCACAAGAAAAACAAATTCTATCACAAAGGGCAACACTGTAGAAGCATATATGATATGAAATTTTGATGATGCCAAAGATAAGTGCTTTTCAAGTTTGATCCAAGAATAACAACTCTTCAGAAAATAACTCCCAAGAGTCACAACTCTTTAGAAAATAACTCCCAAGACTCATAACTCTTCATAAAATAATTCTCAAGAGTCACATTTGTTCAAGAGATTTTTGAATGGTCATCAAAGGCCTATAAATAAGTGACTTGGGTTACGAAATTCCTCAGAGAGTTTTTCTGAACTGAAATGTCTTATCCTCTCAAAAAGATTCATTGGTCAAACACTTGCATATTCAATAAGGAATCTTGGTTGATCTTCAATTGTAATATCCTTCTCTTAAAGAGAGAAACTTCTTCTTCTTATTCAAAGAAATTGATTAAGAGACCGAGGGTCTCTTAAGTTGTAAGGATTTCTGAACACAAGGGAAAGATTGTCCCTATGTGGTTTAGACTTTGTAAAAGGCATTTTACAAGATAGTGAAAATCTCAAGTGAGTTGCTTGAGGACTGGATGTAGGCACGGGAAGTGACCGAACTAGTATAAATCGAGTTTGTATTTCTCTCTTCCCTTATCTCATTTATGTTATTGCAATCAATTTTGTCTTGCATGTTTAAAGAACATTATTAAATTGATTGTTGCTTCTTCTTCTGCATTTTGAGCCTATCATTTAGAAGAAGGTTAAAAGTTTGTTAGTGAGACTTAATTCACTCTCCCCTCTTAAGTTTTTGAGGCCACTTGTCCAACAAGTGGTATCAGAGCGAGATTCTTGTCTAAAGTTTAAAAACTTCAAGAATAGATATAGCCTCATCCAACTTTTCATTTTCTGAGGAAAATTCTATTAATAGGTCTCTTGTTTTCAATGGCGAGGGTTATCATTATTGAAAAACCCAAATGCAGATCTTTATTGAAGCCATAGATTTAAATACATGGGAAGCCATTGAATTTGGTCCCTTCATTCCTACAATAACATAATAGAAAATATAAATACCTACACATAGAATGTATCAAGGTAGCAATCAAAACATTAATTGACATGAGAATTTCTATGTAAAAATTTACGGATAAGATAATATATATATATATATATATATATATATATATAAATTTCTTGTCATTTTTTATTAATAAAATTATTAATGTTATTATTTTTATAACAGCATTTCCTCTTATTGAATAATAAATTTAAAGATTTTTTTTATCTGTATTATTTTTTATTTTATTCTATTTCATAACGGTTTTAAAAATTAATAGAACAATTATTTTTACTACCCCAATATTTCATTTATATAAAATCAACGACGCTGCTGTAAAAAAAAAGGACGCTTAAATTAACAATAAACCTAGAACACATACGGGATGTTCAAAAGCCAAAAACTTGATCGACCAGAAATGTAACAAAAAACTTAAACACTCAACTGCAAAAAGCATAATACCCAGTTGAAAATAATCAAAATGTACATAATTTGATTAATTTCCTTTTTGAGGATAGTATCAGCGGCACATAAGCATAAAGTTGATTTCATTTGAAAATGACACCCCCCTAGCCCTACTCTGCTCGATCATGAGAATTTGGCAACTGAATTTTTCTACTGTGCAAAAGGCAAATTGCAAAAAGTAACCTAGCTAGTTATAGACTCAGCCAAACGGGTTCTTTATTTTTATAATTTAGTATATTATTATCCACAAGTTTTTATCAAGGAAGCGGAAGTTAATTATAACGACTTTAGGCTTATTTTAAAAAAAAATATTATAACAGACTTTAGATTCAACGGCGAAAAATCACGAAGTTTGGGGTCGACGAAGTTAATGATTTTTATTGAGTTGAAGGGTAACTTTAATATAGTTCCATAAAATCCGTTGTACCCTTTAGACCTACCAACCAAAAATTTGAATATATCCTTAGGAGGCAGTAGGTATTCAAACTATGATTACTAGTGCCCAAAATGATGCAGTAATTTTGGGACTAAGAAAGTTTGACCCATGCGTTTAGGGCAGTTGAAAAAACCAACATAAAAATGGAGCTATGGATAAAATTTATAGAGGAGTATAATTTAATGAGTAAATTTCATTGATATCTTGAGATTTTTTCATATTACATTGGTTTACGACATCCTCTTTTGCAGCGGCGTTAGGCTTAGTGTCTAACAATATTAAACAATTTTATATCATTATTTAATAATAAATTATCATATTTAATTTTTTTTAATAATTATCTTAAAATTTATATTAAGAATAATTTTTTTATTGATTAATAGTATTTTATACTAATGGTGCCATAATCATTAAACTCTATATGTCTCTCTTCAATATATAACATAACATATGAGAATAATTTCTTTATTGATATGTTTGGTTGTGAAGAAGTAGGTGAGAAAAAAAGAAATTTTTAAAATTTGGTATAAGTCTCTCACATTTTTTGTTCTATTTTAATTTAAATATTTTTTCTCAATTCTTTTTCACTCTTTTTTCTTCTCTCCAATCAAATCACTCATAATTAAAATGATTAATTTTAACTTTTAAATTAAAATAAAAAGTTGAAATTAAAATATTATTTTAAAATTCAATTAATTAATTGGTGGTGGTGATATTATCGTTGTTACCACTCCTAATATCGTCATTGTAAATATCTCTTTTCTTATTGATATTATTGTTATCATTATTATTATAATCACTTAAAGTATTTTTTTTTTACAATGTATGATATATAGATATCCTAAAGCACTTCTTAAACCCATATTTATCCCTTCAATAAAGAGGAAAAATGACTTATAATTAGATTTTCAAAATAATCAAAAGTCCTTAAGCGTGGCATTAATTAATTTTCATTGGATTTGGACTTGAATAGGATAGTTGATCGATCCCTTGTATTAAAGTAACTGAATTACGGAACCACGCATGCATTACTCGGAGGAGGCTAGGCAAAAGCATAAAAAGTAGTTAAAAATATTTCCTTGTTTACTTTTTAAACTTTGGATTCTTTTCGTCATGGATTCCAACAGAATTCTAACTTCCAACTTCTTGTCGGGTTCAGAAATAAGTCTACAGCGTTCCTCATGTCATGTTGTTAGCCCTTTTTGACCGTAAAAGGTTAAAAGAGATGGTGTGAAATATTTTACTTGGACAGATCTAAGGAAGGAACATGCTTCTTAAAAATAACGTTAGTTTGGTATGAAAACGTAGTTTGGTATCGAACAATGCGGGTCCACTTCTTAAAGGCAATAGCGAAGTTACTTTTTTCAAAAAGAAAATAATAGTAAATGCATATGAATAATAATTTAAGTAAACAAATTATTGTTCTCATCGGAGAATACCATTAAAAAAACAAAAAGTCCCAATTCAAGCTTACATCAATGTCTTTTTTCTTAAATTCTACTTAACCATGAACGTGAGTCATGTAACTTGTTTTTATTTATATATGATATATTTTAACATGCTTGCCTATGTTTCTTTGTCATACTAGGTGTCGAGGCCTAATTATATGTCATGTTACCATTTGATCTAATCTTGCCAGTTTCGTAAGGAGAATGATACGTTGTTATGCATCTTTGACATGTCAAGGACACTATACCTTCTTACGTTGTCACCACGTCTCAACGGGTTTGAATTCATACAAGGTTTTTATGAGTTTTTAAAATGTTACAGTCGATCATGAGTAGGGTGTGACTGACTGACATTATGCGGCCATACAAATTACTAAACATTAAGCCTATTGGCATAAAATGTTTAAGTGTGTGCTAACTTCTTTATGGGACCCATCTCGATCGGACACTCCACAACCCACCAAGGATTGAATCTATTGACATAGATGTTTAAGTGATTTATTATCATATCTTCATGGGACCTATCTAGGACAGACATTCCATAAACTTATATAATTAATATGTTTAACATATAATCATATTTTTTAGGTATGTGATAAAAGGTTTTCTTCCAAGATCCTTGCATATATGTTGAAGAATAATTATTAAAAAGATATCAATTCTTTAAATAAATATTCTTCAAATCTCAATGAATTAGTGTATATATGAGTTAAAGTTGACAAACTTAATTTTGGAATAATTTTCAATTTGTAAATTGAGTTTACAAAACAACTTTTATGTTGCTCTTATTGAAATTTAATTTTAAATAAATTATAAGTTTGCGAACATATCTTTGAAGGGTAACTAAATATGTCACGATACTAAATTTATTCTTCAAATAAAATTTGGAACACTCCAACCAAAAATCAAAACATACTCTTTTTTTCTAACTATTGGGAGGTATATACCATGAATACAAAAAAAAAAAATTAAGTAAATAAAAATTATAGACCAATTGGTAAAAGTTATTTTTTTTATTAATTTGTAACTTTAAAAAGATATACTACCATACTCTCTTGAAATAAAAAATAAAAAAACCCAAAATTACCAAAAATGAGATTAAACAATTTGTGTACCAACCAGCTTGTTGAATATAATCACCAGTTTTCATTTTTTAAACTTTTTAATGAAGACAACTAACATTTAACTTTTTTAAAAAATATTTTTTAATGCTCACGAGTTTTGTTTTACATTTATTTTAAATCAATTAACCTCTTTTATAATAGTAGTTAATAGTGAAATTTGAATATATAACTTCATACAAACTACCAAAATTCTTCACAAATAACCACTGGCTACTATGAACTTAGTTCCTTGTTTGACTGAATTGAAAATTAGGTACTCCCTTCCTCCCATAATAATTATTCTAAAGAAGATATCAAAATAATTATTAAATTAATTAGTTGTTTTTCCACTTATATTTCAACAATATTAATAATATGAGTTACAAAAATAAAAATAAATTAATGATGATAAAGTTAATTTTGTAAAATAGTTATTCTTTTTATTTATTGATTTTTTTAATTTATGTAAAATAATCTAGTACGACAATTATAATGAAAAAAAAGTATGTTTTTATATATAATTTATAAAAAAATATAATGCTAATGGTGATGTATACAATAATTTTAATGTCAATAAATTGAAACTTTAATCATTAAGGGGTGCTACAAAACTTCTACTCATTTGTTTATATTTCTCGTCATAAAAAAAATCAATTTACAATTTTATATTGTTAGGTGGAGGCCCACAAATTTGTAGAACACTAAAATTCTAATTAATTAAATGTCAAAGAATATGGGCTTGAATAAATGTCTCATTATCCGATTAAGGGGACGCGTGATTGATAGGGGAAATGAATTATATGAGAAAGACTTATGTTGTTATCATGGCTAGTGACGACATTTAGAGCCAAATATGAAAATATTTAATTGGTTTACTAAATTTATGTTTATTAGTTCTTCGGAATATCGCACAGGATGTAGATTGAAGTCAATTGACTGATTTAAATAAATTTTTCATAAGTAAAGAATTTATATTAAAAGAATACAAAGAGTACTTTAATCTGTATATAAATAAATATAAATATTAGATCAACAGAGTTACTAACAGTGCTGATTGGATAAGAAACAGAACTAAAACCAACTAACAACACTGTTCAATGCAAAGTGATGGGATCAATTGATGCACTAAATATGATAACAAAATAAGATCACTTTGAACTTTTTCTTCTACGATCTAACTTTAATGTGTTCCAACGGGCAGATGAAGTCAGACATCATCTCCCCAAAAATAATTTCATTCCTTAATATCACTTTTAGGTTTCATAATTATTTTATTTTCACATATTAAGTTTTACAAATTTTATGATAGTTCTTTATATTTTCAAAATGTATCCTTTTGATCTTTTTTTATTTATTTAATTTTTTTTAAAATAGCTAGAGTTTTATTAATTTTTAAATTTTAAAAAAGAATTAAAATGATATATTTCAAAAATATAAAAGACTAATAAAATTTTTAAAACTTAACGTACCAAAGCAAAATAATTACGAAGTATAGTAGACTAAAAGTGATATTAAACATTTTAAAATAATTAATTCTACATAATAGCAGTAAAAACCACCACTATCTTTATTTTTTTTTTAATAAACAACTAAAAAAATCATCATCTCTAACCTCTTCCAAATTTGAAAAGGTAAAAAATACAGCATCACACAGGTCAAACGACGTCAACACATGATCTCATTGGAACCACTGAAAATTCTTATACTCCTCACCGAAAAACCAAAACCTTTCATATAACTATGTTATTAAAAACAAAAGTAGGGAAAATCAGAACAAGAGTTATCTTTAACGAAAGACAAAAACATGATCATAATCAGCCAATTAACCTAGATTTGAGCATGAAAGTCACTGCATGGCTCTTTGTGAGATATGCAAGCAAGACCTTCATTGTCACGCACGGTTGGGTCGGGTAAGTAGATGATTGTTCATCTGACACCTACAATTAGATCGGGTGAAGATGAGCAATGCAAAGAGGGATCGAACAGTGTATTTCATTGGAAGATGATTTTGACTGGTTCGACCGGTCAAACCTCATTCATAATCAGGCATTGTTGGTATTATTTTTCGCCTTCATCAATGCATGACTACCAGCGGTGGCGATGACAAGGTTGTTGTCATTAGGTGAGACAACAATTCTGACCATGTACAGAGATTGCAGTGGAGATGAAAGCAAGGTCGGGACAACGATATTTTTGGATCGACGGTAAGAGACAGAGCGACAGAAGAAGAAGGGGTCCTTACTTATTGTGATTGAGAATAATTTGTGGATGAAATTATTATTATTATTATTAAATGATTAAATTGAATTAAGATAATAATAATAATAATAATAATAATAATAATAATAATAATAAGAGTGAATATTGTTATTGTTTGTGGTTTCAGATCTATATTTTCTTAATTTATTTAGTGATTTTTAATTTTTTAAATAAAAAATATAGTGACAATTTTTAGTCTCCATTATGTTAATTTAATTATTTTAAAATTTAAAACATTAACTGACACTAATGTTTTTAACAAAAATTGAAATAAAGACCAAAATAACCAAAATGATACAGTTTAAAAATATAAAAGATTAAAATGAAACTTTTAAAATATGATGTATCAAAACAAAATAAATGTAAAGTATAATAAATTAAAAGTGACATTAAACTATTTAAAAATTTAAAAATTAATAGAACAATAATGCTCATAGAAAATTCAAAAAGATAAAATATGATATATTTTGAAAACATAAAACAACATATGAAATTTTTAAAACTTAATGTATGAAAACAAAACAACTATAAAATATAATGAACCAAAAGTAACATTAACACAATAATTTAATAAAACTATCTCATTTATTCTACGAGGATATATAAATACATATAATATAAAAACAATTTTTGCTACTACATAATAAATTAAATAAAAAATGTATCAATTTGAAATTTTAAAATTCTAAAAATCCTAAAATAACATTTAATAAAATATTATTTTAATATATGTAGATATTTTTATACTTAATGTTAATTTAAGGAGTTTGATTACTAATTAAAATAATTAAGAAAATTTAATTTTTTTTGAATGGATAATTAATTAAAGAAAAATATTAATTTCACTTAAAGCTTATTACATATGCCACATGGGAGAAAGATACTTCACTAAGAGGAAAAATTATTATGAAAAGATTATTCCATTTTTATAAATGAGGCTCACATTTATGATAAAAAAAATTCTTAAATAAATATTCATATATTTTTTTCAGAAATAATTAATTTTAAATATTTGAACACAGATTATAAATAAATTATTTGATATTACAGTATATTTTTAAACTCTAATGATATAATATAACATAAATTAACTGACAAGTCACATGTCCAAATAAGCCCCAATTTACACAAGATGAGTTAAAGCTAATTAACAAAATTTTTCATCAGAACCTAGATACTTATACTTAGTTAATTTGTTATAGGTCGGTCTATATTTGATCATATAGTTTCTAATTTATTTTTGCTACAATAATTAAAGATTTCACTGAGTTTGGACTCAACATCAAACACCTTATGATTGCCATAGCATCTATGCTCCATGACTGCGCCATATCAAATATTTCGTGTCTCAGATGCCCCCAAATCTCATCATGCGCCAAAATTAATAACCATTATGGTTAACATATCACTTGTTGGGAGAACACCTTTGCCGCATGAACAACGACGTATGCATATACTCAAATAGCACGTAATATTCATTACTTCATTTAAAAGTGGTAACTTTTTTTTTTTTTTGGAAAATATAAGTAAGTTCTATTAATTAAAAAACTTAAAGTAGAAAGAATTTTACTGTGATATGTAAAATTATAATGTTCATAATTTTTTTTGTATATTTTCATATGATTTTTATAATAAATATTTTTTTTATTTTAATTTCTTAATTAGTGTCCTAAACTGATTATAGTCAAACCTATTTTTTTATTTATTTATATAAATTGGTAATTATCCCACAAAATTTCATGGATCGCTTGAGCACACCGTTATGTAACGCAATATTTTATGGACCTTTGGTTGATTAATAATTTAATATAGTAGGTAGGAAACATTAGTTATGGCCATTTTATTCTCTATGGCCCTCAGTTTGGGATTTGGGAGTTGAGGGGTAGGAAATTTGGAAGTTAATTGAGATTGATTAAGTGTGGATGATCAAGGAGTTAGTGAGCTAAATATAATACTAAATGTCTAAATCCCAATTTTGCTGTTGTTATAAAAAAATGTGAAGTGTTTTTTGTGCATAATTATTTACATCTCAATAAAAAAGAATTATTTATTTTTTAAACCAGTGAACTAAAAACCCTGATTAATATTTATCTAATAATAATAGGTAGAACAACAGAGACAGGAGGGTAGTGTGGAAGAGGTCCCCTGAGGGGTCTCCAATTTGTATAGGTGCACGTGGTGGTGCTTGATAAAAGTGTGAAATTCCCAATCTCTGCTTGATTCGGGAAAGCCCCTTGTATCTTTTCCTTCATTAAGACACATGCCATGGAAATGGCATGTGATCACCTTCATGCCCCTCACTCTCAATATACGTAGTAGTGTCCTGGCAAGGATAATAAATGGAAGAAGAGCAGCCACTAAAGAAGTAGCTAGCCAGGGAAATTGCCACGAACATTCCCCCCTAGATTTTGCTTGCTTTGCTAATCCCTTTGGAATTTGACTTCTATATAGTGAGTAACTCACTTTAGACTTTTTGGATGAACTTTAGGTATTTTTCAATAATCGAAAGTTAAAGATTGACCTTTTTGATATTAAGATTTATTTAAAATATTAATATTTTTTAACAAACTTTTATTCATATACAGGGGCTAGGTATCAGACCTAGCTATAATCTCATGTTTTAAAAACAATTATCTACTAATCATATTATATTAGTCATTTTTATAGTTTGACTTTACAGACTAATATAAATAGTTTTAATTATTAATTAGAAAATTAATGGTTGATTAAAAAGTTAATCATCAATATTATTTGTATTTAGATAACAATTAATTGAACTGAAATAGTTTTCATCTTAATCAGTTTGAAAAATAGAATTCCACTATTGTACAAAAGTGATTCGATTAATTGAATTATTTTTACAAAATTAATTCGGTTAATCAAATTAATTTTTAAATTTTTTAAAATTAGTTTGATTTCGAACTGATTCTCTAAAATAGTTCAACTATTTGGATTTCAAATTAAACCGGTTCTGTTTGATTTTTTTTTCTTTTATCCAACCGATTTTTGCGCACCCTAATTTTTGCTAATAAAAAAGTTAAGATCCTAACTCCTTAATCAAACATTTCACATGTAGCTAGCTACTTGCATATATTCTATAAATATGCAAAAGAAGTACTTTGATTAAACTCATTGCTTTCTTGATTTTACTTAGCTTAGCAAAAATTAAGATGGGTGATTTGACAAAATGATTGTGCTAATTAATAAGGACATCAGATCAGATATAATAATGAAGAAGCATCAGTTTCATTGAGATCGATCTAAGTCACCCTAATTGATGCACTTTTGTTTTTTTTTGTTTTTTGTTTTAGTTGATTAAATCAACTTGGGGGGTGGTGTTGACCAGTTGCTGCATGCCATGTCGGCAATATTGTGAATTGAAGCAGCAAAGTTGTTGTTGTAGTTTGGTTTTTTGATGACTTAGAAGCCTGAAACATGGGAACGATGAATCTTGAAGGTGGTAGAGGGTTTAGGGGTACAATTACGTGGAATTTTGTGATTAGCAAGGGCAAATAAATTTTACAAGGCATATCCTCTTGGACTGAAGAGGGATCAGTTTCCTATGATCACATGGTCCTGCTCATAGAGACATGTACATGAAGGCCCCACTTTGTTAGCTTAAAAACAAACACACTCTTCTTGAGGCACTTGAACCCCAACCCCAAAATGGGAACACACACAGAGAAGAAAACTAAACTCTCTCTCTCTCTTTTTCTTACTCCTCATCATCTTAATTAAACACCACTGCTTTCCCAATGCAATTGTTTTCTTCACATCCAACATATCACTATCTATCTCTATGTTATTGTACTCTTTCTCTTTCTCTTTCTTTATTTCTTTTTCTCAATCTCTCTCACTCTTCCTTTATATGTGGTCCTTTAGTTTTCCTTCTCTTATCACTTTCTCCATTTCTACATATACCTAGCCTTATATCCCACAACGCTACTATATCTTAGCCTTTCCCTCCCTCCCTTCTCCCATATTATATAGCTTGTTTTATTTCTTAGACTCCACCCATCATTTTTCATTGCATCTTCTTCAATTTGTGTGTTCACTCTCTCCTCGTGGCTATAGTTTTGCACAGTAAATAAACTGAACTGAAGCTATATAGAAGCAAGTGGTGATTAATTACTTACTATAGACAATTATATATATATATATATTAATTACACCAATTTATAAGGTCTTTATCTATCTAGCTAGCTAGGTAAAATTAACATGTCTAGCAGAAGGTCCAGGCAGCAATCTGCATCCACAAGGATCTCCGATGACCAAATCATCGACCTTGTTTCCAAGTTGCGTCAACTTGTTCCTGAGATTCGCGATAGGCGTTCTGATAAGGTACTATTTCAGAAACCCTTTTCTCTCTTTATCTCTCAACTTCTACAACATTATGTGTTATAATAACATAACACATTATGATAATTATATTATCTTTTAAGTCAATGGTTAAATATAAGTACTTATTATATGGTATTTAGCAAGATCTTATAATATTATTATTCAGGAACTTTCACTTACCACCTTAATTAATGTTTTGCCTAAAAAAGTTTTAAGCCTATCTTTAACGTTGCTCAAGCCTTATATAAACAGATAGCTTGAATAGATTATATAGTCTATAGAATAAGTATAAAGTAAGATAATTTATATACTAGAGAAAGATAACTAAAAGTTAAGGTTGTAAAAGTATTATTATAAACAATATAACTATATTATATATAGTTTCACGTGGGTTGAAGCAGCTATGTTCGTATATATGCACATATAGATGGTGATAAGGTTGGTTTAGTGGTGGAAGAAAAAAAGTAAAAGGAAGAAACTGCGTTCGAATATTTTTCACTAACAAAGCTAGCAATTAACATTTGTGGATAAAAAAACATATAACTGGTGATATTAACAAACAAAGAACATGGAGGTAATGAAATGGTAATGGTTGTTTTGTTTGTTGCTGCCAAGTTCTGGAAGGGATAGTGTAGGAAGAAGGTGACTCACATAATGGCATATGGCTCGGGTAGCACATGTAAGTCATATATAATAATAATACTAATTTATGCAGTCAAGGAATATAGTCTGAAATATGATCCATATATTAAGGGAATAGTTTCCAACACAGCTACAAATTTTATGCAGATCCCTATAGTGGTCAAAGGGTTCACATTGACTCGATCGTACAAATATAAAATATGAGTAGTTTTAATATATTATATTATATTTGTAAAAATAACTGTAACGCAGAAACCCAGAAAGAAAGAGACTTTAAAAAGGAAAAAAAGGTCTCTGCAGTGTAACAGTCATGTGGTTAATTTGGACCAATTCGTGAAACGAACCTTCCTGTCGTATGGTCTCTCAATGGGATTGCATCGTACATAAAGATACATATTATTCACTGAACAGAATAAAGAAAAACAATGGACTACATATTTTTTTACAATAATATACTGTAATACTTTTAATAATTCATTTTTTCTTTATTTTTATCTGTTAAATTACTGTTTTACTTTATATTTTTTCTCCACTTTATTTTATTCTGTTTTTTAATCATAAAAAGAATTGTATCAGATAAAATTTTTGAAAGACTAGAGGTATTTTAGCTTAGGAATATACCAGTCATCAACATTTGTGTGTGTGTGTACTTTAAGTATAACTTGTTAGTATTAAGTGGACATACATTAACAAATTCTACAAGGATTTGTTAAGGTACACCTGCACCTGTTTGTTTTTTCGAGAAGGAATACGGCATCAAATTACATTTTAAGTGTATGTTTAGTTAATTTTGGTTATAAATTATTATCCTACTTTTAAAATATTTTTGAGTGTTATGTTATAGCAGACTCCTTTATCTATTTATACATATATAGAAAAGAAAGTGACTATAGCTAATTGAGACACTGATTTATGGTTTGCAGGTATCAGCATCTAAGGTCCTACAAGAGACCTGTAACTACATCAGAAGCTTACACAGAGAAGTGGATGACCTAAGCGAACGACTGTCTCAGTTGTTGGCCACAATCGATGCTGATAGCCCTGAAGCTGCCATCATTAGGAGCCTAATTAACTAATAATATTAAGCAAGTAATATCAGCTCATTTTCCTATATCCAAGGAGATATATAAGAGTGTATTAATTTCTTCTTCTTAATTTAGGTGGCATAGAGTGCAGTTTGAGGTTCCTTCCAATATTTATAGTATATGGCAGGAATGGCGCACTTGTAAGTTAAAGGTTTTGTGATAAGAATTAAGGACTCTCTGTATTATGGCTATAGTGCTATATATTAATATATGCATGCCACATTTATAGATGCCACAAAATGTCTTAATTGTTAATTTATTTAGTCTCTTTATATATATATATATATATATATATATA